>NW_010115736.1:13665-93794 GCF_000699245.1 Pterocles gutturalis | reverse complement strand
CGTACTCCGTGTTAAGAGACAGTAAAAAAAAAAGAAGCCTTTTACTCTGATGTTTACAGGTGTAAAGTAACTTGACCACTTTGGGCCTTCTGAAACTTGACAAAACTTTTAAAAGTAGATTCTAAAGAAACCCCTCAAGTGACATTTAAACAGCACAATGCTGTCGATCCTGCTCATGATTGACATCTGCTACTCTTCCACATCCCCATGGTAGTTGTCCAGCACAGCTCTTCAAGCATCTTGTCTTATCTTGCTGACTAGTGGTTGCTTCAAAATTTCTGACTGTGCCCTGTTTAAAAAAAAAAAAAAAATATGCCTGAAATGCTTATATCCTAATCCTTCCCTTAGCTCGACTCCATTCTCATGACCTTTCCTGTTGAATATAGAACTATCTTATGCACCACATTGAGCACAAGACTGCCATCCAACTTGCAGGATCTTGTTTTTTCTCTGGTGGATGCCTACATTCAGAGTGTCTAATCAAAAGTCTTCTTTGCAGTCCAAGGAGATTTTGCAAACAGTAGTAGAAACAGCCGATTCAGATGATTGAAAATATGAGTGCTAATGAATATTTTCAGCCTGTTGGGCCAATGACACTAGCTTTGGGTTTAATAAGTCAAGGAAGCCAAAGGGAAGAAAGAAATTTGCCATAAAATTAAAGAGGAGATTTTGTTTTAATGTAATCTCTGGTCAGCAAAAGGTTATGACAATAATATTGACAAAGCAGTCTTTGAGACAAATGGGAAAGGAAGAGGGAAGTTATGCTACAGTGCTCTCACAAGCAACTTTGTGGTTATTTCAAGGAGTTTCTAGAATTGTGCTGCCTGTGGTTAGACTTAGTTTATATGATACAAGGAAGTTGGTTCCAGGATCTGACAAACTGTCCCGTTCACGTTGAGAAACACATTCAGAAGAGCAAGAGAATTTGCAAATAATTCCTGTAATCACATTCCCCACATCCATCAACTCCATCAGAAACAAAACAAGGGAACAAAGCTGTAAAAGGAGCCTAACTGGTAGACGCTACAAAGATAATCTTTATTCACTAACAGTTTTTAAGTGAAAGTATTGATTTCTAACACCCCAGGGATGCTTTGTGGAAAGCTTCATGGCAGATAAAACTACCACTTAAGTTTTGGGGAAAGAGAGAGAGATATCTCTTTTTTCTTTCCTTGCATCTTTATTTTTCCCAATTTCTCATCCTAAAATCTGCAGTAGCCATCATCTTCCTTTCTACAGCCTATTCCCTTGAGCCCAACCAATGAACAACAGGTATGGCATTTAATTTTTTGCACACATGTATACAAGGCAACATAGCTTAGGATCAAATCTATGCTCCATATGTCACCAAAGCCCCTGGTATATCACTGGAAATGCTGGTTGACTAAAAAGTAAGAATTCATTAAAAGGGCCATCACATCTAAGACAACTGTCATCCTCGGAAACTGGCATCTTTAAACTACTACACTATTTTACCTAGTGTTTGCCTAGTGCCTCCCAGAACGTTCTTAGAAGATTTTCCCAGCATTGATCAGGTAGCAGAACCAGGCTCAACTGCCTGGTTAGCATGAATTTTTCCATTTTACATAGAAGAATACTGAAACCTATAACAGTTAAGTCCCTCACCACCTCTGAAAGCATTTGTTCAAAGTTATATAAAACATATCTAAACATCCAGTGGAAGTAGTAAAAGAAATGCCATACTTTCAACACATACCTTTGCAAAATAGCTTCCTTAATTTGCCTGTCTATAGGATGCTGGTATAGTGCTAAGGAAACAACTGCCCTGTCACCCTCCTGTATGTCGTTCTTCAACAGCACTCACAGAGCTGCCCCTTTAGCTCCAGCATCAAGGGGCTTGTGATCCTGATGAGGGTACTCATCTGATTCCTACTACTGATGGGGGAATCGTCTACACCACTCTTCCAACACCAGCTCTGTTTTTCTGCACATCAAAACGGGATCCAACTTTGAATACTTCAATACTCCAAATACCAAGAGAATCTGGGACAGCTCAATTCATCAGAATACAGATCCAAGGGGCAGACTTTCAAGAAGGTCAGAGCCTGGTATCACCACCAGCTCTCTATGAAAACTTGGCCTCAGTTTCCACTATTCAGGAACAGATCTTCGGACCTCAAAGTGCTGAGCACTTCTCATGCCTTCCCTCTTCAAAGGTCATTAAGTCATTCTACAGCAGAGCTGGGAAAGAAGACTGGGTCCTCCAGAAGTAAGCCTTCAGCACTGAAGCCTATCGTATTCCGTAATGTCCCAGGAAGGGATTTTATGTTTTGCAGAGTACTAAAACGCAGTCACGATGAAGCATAAGCAATGAAGTGAGCTTTCATGTCACAACAGCCTTTATTAGCATAATTCCTAATTGTGACTGTTTAAAGGCCCCATAAGAGCAAGAATAATTATGTTTAACAGGCAGAGTGACAAAGAGATAAGATCAGTCAATTCTCCATCCCCCTCCTCAGACTGCTACAAGATCCTTTTCCTCTACTGCTCAGGAGTGTTTTACAGTCAAGGCACAGAAAAAAGTGCCCATTTCTGGTGTCCCCAGGAATCTTCTACTCGTGACCTCCTAACACTAGTTGCCTTGAGAGGAACATCATGCAAACCTCTTAGTGGCACCAATAAACAATGACAAAATTTAGAACCCAACTAGAATACAGTCTATAAGAAAAGGAAAGGTGCAACTAAGCCATCACGTAGGGAAACCTAGAAGTATTGCAAAATATTCCAGAACTGCACACTGGGAAAGGAACCCACGATTTAGTTACAAGTTTGCAATACATTTCCACTGTGATTAGTAAGAACATAGACTGAAACGCATTCAGTGCCTTCTCACAAGCAACCATTTCCTAACCTGCCCTGCTGATTTGAAGCATACAGTAAGACTGAGCCCTAAAAAGAGGATGTTCCAGGAGGTGCTGTAGACACTGGAGCAAAAAGCATTTTTTCTGTTGTTGTTGGACTGTACAGGCTTGCAATGAGGAATTGCCAACAGCTCAGTTCCATGAGGGCTCAGGACAGAGAAAGCTCCTCTTTCCTGAATCCAGTTCAATCATTACAAATATAGTTGGTCCTTGCAACAGTGGCTCTTTTTGGATACAGTGGCCTATTTCATATACCACTGACTTATTACCAAAAAGAAAAACATACAGGAGACTCAGTCAAGCCCAACTGTCTTGGTAAGAAAAGGATTTCTAAGTAGGGCAACAAGTTGGAGCCCTGAGGACACTAATACACTGGGCTGGGGTCTCTCCCCCCCCACCACACTCTCACCCCAGCCTGCCCACCTGTATCTCTGCGGGCAGTGGGATGTGTCCTGCCTGGCAAGGCCCCTGTTCAGCCAGCCCCATGGCTTCCAGTCCCCAGTGAGCTGTCAGCCCCCACATTGCCCTAACACAGCATAAGATCTTTAGATGCCAACTGGTACCAACCACAGCAAACCAAGAGCTGCTATTCCAACAAATACAAAATGATGCAGCTATTGTAGCTAGTAGGCTTTAGAATACCCTTTTAACATGCATTAGCCATTTTCATTACAGTCTGGAGACAGCTGAACCATTTCACCCCTCCCCTTATGCCCCTTTAACTCCTCCAAATCTTAAAAGAACATTTGTTTTCAAGTTGATTTGTCAATTAACTTCATCCACTCCCACAACTATCTGCAGTTGCAGGTTCAGACCAGGACCAGAATTGTCACAACAACACAAGGAAAAACACTTATCTCCATTTAAACTGCATTTTACATAACCAGGAGATTAAAGCAGACAGAGACTCTGGGGTTTAATTCAAACTCAGGCTCTCAGGTGTGATTCTGTTTTGCTGCAGGTATTTCAATCTCCATTAGAGATAGAAGAAGAACAGAATCTTATATGATTTCATATGCATTTGCTTTGTTTTTTATAGCTGTGAAGAGAGCTACATTAATAGCACAGCAGGGGCTGAACTGAATCCAAAGACCTGGAAAATAAAATATTCTCAGTATTCATTATTTCAGTACTTGTGAATTCCAACAAGATGAGACTGTATGCTTCTCAAGGAAGAGAAAAAAAACAAACAAACAAGCATGGATTAAAGTTGATAAAAACCCTCAATTTATTTACAGTAAATAAAGCACATATATTTGCAAATTGTAGAAGGCATTACCCTTGGAGTCCTCAAAGATTCTAATGTATTGGAACAAACAGCAGGCATGCCCAATTTAAATACTCAAAGAAAAACTGGGCAAGAGATTTGCATCTGATATCCAACTGCTGAAGATGGACCAACCCAACACTAAGAGCAGAGCTCTGAAGGCCCGAGTCGTGAATCCAAATCTCAGACATCCTAGTTTTTACAAAATGTCTGTCATGTCTCATCTGAAATCTAGCATGAACCTGATGTATGGACATTTTACCATTCTCCTTCTTAAAATTAGGATTCTTACACTGAGCCATTTAAAAGTGTTTTAAAGTAAATTGACCATAGCATTACAAAGCAATAATGTTACCTCTTAGTTTTTTTCAGTGTTAAACAAAAACTTTTCAGCAACCAGACACCCTCTTGTGTCTAAATCCCAGAAATAAGAGCAAGTGTCACAAGAAAATGGACAAATCAAAGTCTTCTGGATCCCTCTTCCATTCCCCTCTCGATTCTACATCACATGAGTAAATGAGACTTATCTAAGCTAATTAAAAAAAAAAAAATAGGATTCCTTCAAACAACTATATCAAGAAAAAAAAAACAGAGAAATATGGAATATATTTACTTGAACTAAAAACAAAAGATCCAATAGCTCCAACTGTGCTAGTAATAAAGGGCTTCTCACTTTCAGTGTTATTAGCCCCTGTTGACCTTACAGACACAAATTTAGGGTGAAAGGCATGTAGGGCTTCACAGATAACATCCTACATGACCTTGCAGTGCCAAGCAGACACTCTCCACAGGCTCAGAGGCTCTGGTGTTGGATATTTTAAGGACAGGGGTCATGATCACATGCTAGATTTTGTGAGTATTTCAGTTTTCTCTTTGTACAAACTAACCTCCGGTTTTATTTTTTACCAGAAATGAGTAGATCACTGCTGTCTTAAGATAGCACTGAGACATTCTAAGAAAGCAACGGGAGATCCCACACAGCTTAAACAAGAGAAAGTGGGTCTAGAGGAAAAGCTTGGGTCACACCGGGTTGAAGAGGCACTGAGACATGAACATGGCTCTCACAGAGGAGTTTTCAGAGGAGCAGCTGATCTGCTGCCACCTGTCTCTTATCAGAGACCTTAGGTACTTGTGCAGTTTTAGCTGCAGGGCAAGGATGATCTAAGAGCAGAGCTCACATAAGCACCCAGGAAGCTCTGTGTTGCTCTTTTGTATGCATCCACATTGCATGAGGTCAAGTCCCCTGCTCAGGGCACTGCCACACGGCTGATCCTTTCATGCTGCTCCTGTAGCTGTAGCAAGTATCCCCACAATATTTGCAGATCACCTCATGCAAAAGACCTGGCACTGAAAGGCAGCTCTGGGAGCTGAAATTTCTTTGCAGCTGCTAGAAAGGTGTTGTCAGGACAAGTAACAGATCATGACCCCTCAAATACTCCCCCACATAGGAGCATGCAGCATGCCAAAGAGTTAGGGAGGAATCCTACACCCACAGGCCAGCCCATCTCCACTCTATATGTTAGCAACCACTGGCACTCAAGCTCTGAGCAAGGCAAAGGTTTCAGTAAAGGCTTGAGCCTTCCAGGTACTCGTCTGACATGCCTCAACTTGTTTCACACAAGTTAAAATTTCATGGATAAGCTGCTATTTAAATGTCAAATACAGCAGCAAGTCTAGGACCACTGGGTAGAAGCATGTGTTTAGTCTGGCAAAGTACATCCTCTACTGATGTCTTGTAGCTACAAGTTTAGCTCCCTTATAAGCCAAACACAGGGATAAACAAGGGCTAATCCCACTCTACAACCATAAATAGGTAAATAACTATGATGCCCATTTACAAGCACAGTTTTTCATAAGATTATGCTGCCAGTTAATTGAGAAATCGAAGTCTGCTTGTCTATCACACATCCAGTAAGTGACACGAGATTGTTTGATTTACAGCGCAAGATAAACTGTGCATAAACATTTTGCCATGATGACACAGGAAACTAAAAGGGAATAAACAAGGCTGCAAGGATCTCCTCATTTAAGGCCCTTTTGTGTTTCTTTCCCAAAATATTCTGCTGAGAGTTAACAAAATAAATCTTTTTAAAAGTTTAAATATTAAATATTAAGACCAACTGAAATTGAACAGCTAACCGACAACAATGAAAATTGGCTTTTTACAATGGCTCCCTTTTATGTCTGGGTAAAAAACAACTCTGAACTGTTGTGGTATTTTTGATTAAACAATTAAAGTCTCCACCATGAGAACAGAACAATTTTTCAACTTTTTAATTGTTTCTATATTAAGACATACCCAAGTCTCTAACAGCAGTATAAATTTTGTGTATTTGTAAGGACCTGTCTACAAACTATACACAAACCAGTGCTTATTTGATAAAGAGATTCATCAATAACTTCAAATCAACAATTTACAACAATGGCACAGTTAATTTGCAAGCAGAAAAATGGAGTGGCAAAATGTAACAAACAAAGCATCCAGTTCCCCCATTCCCTCTGCTCCAGCTAGAGCCGTGTGACTTGAAGCTAACGGAGATGTCTCCAAAATCAAGTGGGAATGGTTCCCTGCTGGGGTCTGTGAATCAGGCCCTTCTCTTCTAGTCCCTGCCCTTCAGACAGATTACAGCTTTTGCCGTGGACAAATCATTTCAGCTTTTAATTCACTCTCTCCTTTCACAAAATGGGCCTAATAGTACTCACTTATCTACTTCAGTAGGATGCTTCAAGGATTAAAATTGATTTTTTTTTAGTAATGTGCTATAATTACCTTGTTAATGTGCCCTCTCTTGGATAGAATGAAAATTGCTTAGCTGCCTGTCATACATCCCACACTGCCTGCTGCCTCAGGCCCTGGGTAAGCTCAGGCAATTGGACAACATTCCCTCAAGCCAGTTGCTCTTGTGAAGCTGAAGTGAAAAGAAAATGGTAGCCCTGCAGCCAGGGGATGCAGCAAGTATGCTCTACCTGACAGGCAGACTCAAAGCTACTAATTATGTAGAAGCATGCTCCTTTACAAAACAGTGGGAGCCAAAGTCTATTTTCTGCCTACATTTGGGTGACAAAAAAGCCCAAACCTGTTGAAAGCCTCCTTTTCATTGAACTAGATCCTCCTCTGATTAAAGCAGTCAAGCGATTATTCCTTCTTTTAAACCCACCTGCAATATGCACGTCCCCACCTGTGCTCTGACCACTTTTTCCCCTCCTGTGTGATTCTTCTTAGCTGAGCGTCCCTTTTTTCCTCAGCTAAAATGAGGATAAAGCTAAGAAGTTATACAACACTACGGGGGAAGGTCTAAAATTTCTCTACTTCTGAGACAATTAGCTAGAAGAATCTTTATTACAGATCTACCCTGGCAACTGCAAGTGCATCTCTACTATCCAGAGATGTGCATAGCCCCATCTATTCCCACAGGCAGAAATAAGCGAGGCTTGCAGACAAGATACATCCTCATCCCTGCATCTCTATTTGCACTGCATCACACTACCTCACTTACAGCCAATCCAGCCTTTGCATGCCTCAACACTCTCCTCTCGCCTAGCACTGCACCCACCGCTGGAGTAGCCGATTGCCATGGCAAACACGGGAGAGTGCAGAAAATTATATGGCAGGCAGTTAGTGTTTGTGGAAAGGCAAATACAAACAGCACAACTTAAAAAGGGGTAGCAAGAGCTTAACATAAGTATCCTCTGCCTCCAAAATTTAAAGAAACACAGAGCAACATTCACACACTGAATAGCGAAAGTTATGCCCTGATAAATAGATTTTCCTGATTTTGCAGTCCAGTTACAATAAATGGGAATAAGGCGACCCTCCTGTCTCAGGAGAAGCATTTCAGGAGAGCAATTCCAAATGGCAAAACTATGATGTTTCAGACACCCGGCCAAGGCCTATTAATTCACTACAGAAGTGGTTATAAAGGGAAGACTGCAAGAACCAAACCTCATTCTTTTGCCCTTTTCATCTTGGAAATCTCAAATATCCAGCCTCATACATTACGATCCTTCCTAATCAACCCTATTTCAGAGATTCCCAAATATTACCATGGCATAAGTCTTAGAGGACCTGCATTTCTTATAGATGTTATCTTACTTAAAGGGGTTTCTGGTACAGTGAATACTGCTGTTGTACTCCTTTAAAAAACAAAGGAACCATTATCAATCTTCATCAGGTATTCAGCACACACACAGTGATTCCTTAGCAATGATGACTCCACACATTTACAGTGTGCACATATTGTTTAAAGCACTGCAGACATCTAGAACTGGTTTTCCTGTTGCTTTTAAAGGTGGTCAGAAAGAACTCAAGCAACACGAATGAGACGAAAGATGCAGGACTGAGGCTCACATGGCTAGAGAGTCACTGCTGTACTGAGAACAAGGGAAGCCCTGAGACTGAACTCTGCAAAGAACAACTTTCTGCCGAAACCAGCTCTGAAACAGCTAGACGAAAGCTCAGCTGACAGAACTGCTATGACCTCTGTCTGTCACAAAGGCTATGCTTTAAAAACATTGTCATGTGCCATTGAGCTGCAAACTCACTGCAGCATCCAGCTGCTTGTATGGTCTTTGCCTCAAATCAGGTTGCCCTGACAAAGAAGCCCACGCTGCGGGAAAGAACAAAATTTCCAAGTAGTTGCACACAGAATTATTTGTTATGAAGATTTTATTCAAAACCCCAAAAGTTAGAGATAACTTTTATCCTTTCTAGTCTTCAGAAAAAGTACGTAAATATGCAGGATATTCCTATTATTTCTATTACTATCTAATACTGTGTTGAATTTTTACCAAGTCTTTCAATCAAATCCTGATGTATAGTAAATTGCCCAGTCTAATTATCCATTGACTAATATATAGGTATACATATCTATACTTATATAATTATATATCTATATATCATTCAGTTCAAAAAATCTATGGTTTTTCAGTTTTGGAGATCAAGCTTTAGTTTCAGAAGGTCTCAGCTATGTTTTCATATACATTCTTTTTACTTCTTTCCAGCCTTTTGAAACTCCTTATGAGAGATTTATGTATGCAAATTAATTTACATAATTTCATGTAAATGGTCTGACCAGAGCTTAACCAGTTAGGCATCCAGGTTACTGTTCCCATTGACAAAAAGAGGATTAAAGAGGACATTCATCCGTGTTAGTGCTGAAAAGCTAGTAACAAGGTGGTTCATGGTTTGAGTTCTTCTACACTCAGGTTATGACTGAGCCTGACCACAATCACCCAGAAAGCTCCTTTTTGTACATTTCAGTAACCTATTTGAGGGCCAAATGCAGTTCCACATTTCTGTGGAGCCTTCAAGTCAGGCTGAGGCCAGCAGAAGTTCCCACTGCCTCCAGTGAAGACTTGCACAGGCTTTTGCACGAAGCAGCCTAAATGAACAGAGCATCAAGGCAGGGTTGCACGCGTTCTTGTAACCTGACTTGGGAAAGAGGCGGCTTACAGAAGTTGGGAGGGGAATGGCAGAAGGAAGAACAAAAAATGGGTTTTTGGAAAGGTTTTGACAGTTGTAGAGGGAACATGACAATGGGAGCCCTCAAAAATTTCCCCCTCCCTCAGGAGCAAGGCAATCTTTACCTAAAGCTTGGTCTGCAGACACTGTGTCTGCACCTACATCAGTTCAGGTTCATGCTGTACCAAACACGGACATCAGTGACAACAGAGAGGAGGTACGTGTGTTATTACATTCTTCACATCATGAACGATCCTCAAGAATGACAGCCTTTCACTGGAAGGCATTTATGCAGCCGCTTCCCACACAGTCAAGCTTCTCTTATTCCTTAGGCCACACAAAAACCACCTACCATAAGTTCCACTTCAATCTTTTCAGACTTCTCCAAATTTACGTTTTGTGATTGAAACATCATATTGCACTAGGTCATTCAACATATACCTATGGGCCTGTGGCTTCTCCAAAGCAACACACAGTAGCAAAACCCTCCCAATCCTTAACATGACTCTGCTTTTCAAAGATGGGAAGGGGACAGCACACACTACTTTTCCATCCAGGCAGTATTGCCTACCCAATGTCCTCAAGCTGTCCATGGTCTCTTCTATCTCATGTTGCCCAGTTCACCAAGCTTCACTGTTGCACCACTCCAAGCTGACTGTGTGCTCCTGTCTACTCCATCACACCTTTGATAGCAACAGCACATCACTGCCTGTGTTGCAACATATGGCTACTTTCCTGCCTCCTCTAGTAAATCTGGTAGATTACAATGTTCCCTGTGTGCCAAGCATTTAGCAAACACATGTGCTGGCAGCCAGAGTATAGCTGGAAAGGACAGGTGTCTTGAGATGAAGCTGTGCCAACTGCTGCTCTGTGTCATAACACAGAAAGCACCCTGATATCCAAGTTCAACAGTGCCGGCACGAAGAATGACTGTCATCCAAAAAGCAGAGCTGGAAAAATGCCATAGAAAACACAGTCAAATTAACAAATGTATATTTTTGAGTATATCTGTTTCAGAGCGTCTTCTGCTCTTTTTTTCACATAAGCGATTTCCATCAATAGATACCTTGGAAATGTTCAGCCCTAGGGACAACAACACAGGGGAAATGAGGCAAAGAAAGTCAAGTAATTTGTATAAGAATATTGAATTGTTGCCCAAAAGCCAAGAATGCTGGTATCAGATCTTCACATAGTTCAGTGACCAGTATGACATCTGTACCTCATTTTTATATAGCTACCCAAGTGTTGTCACAAGCTCTAAGAATCTAATGTCTATGAAATAACTTTTCCTTTAAAAACAAAAACAGGGAGAATAGAGACAAAGTTTATGAAATCCAGAAAAATTAATAACAGTGTATTTGGACTGCAAAGTGCAGTCAGATATTATCATAATGCATGCTATACAAACAAAATAATCCCAAATAAATCCAAATCTCAGCATCTGTGCATCTGATTTTTCTGGACTCTTCTTTCAAAGATCTATTTCTGGGACTGACCTTACAGCAATTCTTCTTCTTTCCTGTTAAGTTGACTCTTGGTATTCTCCAAGTATTCTGAAAAACGTATATACTAACCAAACTGCAACTGCTAAAGATGTAATCATTGTCCTATGCTACAAACTGTGATCATCTGGACACTTAGGACAACTGTGAAGGCAGAAATAACATCCACAGGCTTGAAAAGGACAATTCTATGACATTGCTTATGTAAAAGGAGAATCTCACTAATAACAGCAGTACAGGGATTGCAGCACACATAATTATTTGCCGTTCTGTTCTATCAAAAGCAACCATAAAACACAAGCATCAGCTAAGGCTTTATAGTTTTATAGCATAAACTACTGATAATTTATGTATATTTAGGGCAATAGAGAAGAGGCAGTTACATGAGGCTCTTTTTTTCATAAGGTAAAGCATGGCAAGAGTTTTGTGCAAGCTATAGCTAAGTTTTTTGGTAGAAGGGTAGAAAATATTTCCTCTCCTTACCTAAATTATGTTATTCTCTCCAGGCATTTGCAAAGAGTTGAATAAAGTAGCTTATAACAAGGTAAACACTGAGACAAACATGTATGTGCACTTTCTGCCTGCCATTAGCTGAGTGACTGACAGCTAATGTTTCCTGCATTTCAGCACATGCATCTGCTGCTGAGTTTTAATTGGGACATTTATTTTGAAAACGCCACCAAGCAGCAAATACTCCAAAAAGAATGAGAGAAGGAGAGTTTCAAAGAATGGTAGGCAGTGTTTATCCAAACCAGCTTCATCTCAGGTACAAAATCATTTGCTGAACCTTCTCCTTCCAAAAAAGGCTACCATGGTGCTTCTGCTTCCCAGCTGACACAGGCAACAGGCATCAGTCCATGTTGCCCATTCCTAAAATCTATTATGATCACCGATATTCTCTTCCAATTACAGCCACTGGAAGTTTTTGCCAGAACTCTTAACCCAGCCTACATACCAGTTAGGAACTCAGAAATCTGTGCTGCTGAAGTTTGCACAGTTTTCCAGAAGCCTGCACCTGGTGTGTGTGCCTTTATAATACAACTACAATTGCATTTCAGATTGAAACATTCATGCAATGTTTTTCTAACAAAAGGAAGAAATTGCCTGATGGCTGAATTCACCACTAATACAAAAACCTCCTGCTGGCATCATCTTCACCCAAAGTGTCTTAGGATACTGCTTATTTTACCACCTAAATTGCACCCTGCCTCCCCCTTGAATAAAGGCCATTAAACCCTACCAGAGAAATGCAGGTATTAATCATTTGTGCTTTCCCATTCTTTTCACTATCTATGCAAACTGATTTCTCCTGGATTTTGATTGCAAGAGAAAGAACCATAGTTTCAATACTCCCCTAGAGCTAACAGAACATTTGGAGCATGAAAACTCAGAAAAAATACCACCTTTTGGGGACCAGAAAAGGAATAAGCTACCCAGTCTCACACAACAGATTATCAGGCGTTAGCTAAAAATGAACTCATTTTTTCTCTGAAGGTGTCTGCCTTTCCACAGCACCTTCCAACTGGAATATTATATGTGCTTTATAATATTAATTATGCTATTTTCATACAATTTATACTCTCTATGGGCTACTGAAGGTCAGTAAAAGTATTCATACATGAAGCAAAAGGAAGATAGGGAGAAACAGATTTGTCTAAAATCATAAGCAGAGACTCTTTCAGGCTAGCCAGAAAAAAGGCAAAGCTTTCCATGTCCCAGAATGTGTTGTAACTGCAAGACTATCCTTACATGCAGCTTGGCCCTTCACAGGAAGGATTAATCAAATAATATTGCATTTCCTATATTAAATGTCTTTCGCTGCAGTAGAACTTCATTGCACATACATCTGTAGGTAGAGGCAAGCTATTAATAATTAATATGATTACATACAATACATAACAAGCCTGAAATAAATTATGTATGCCAGTCTCATACTGCATCTGCTGGCGTACTGTAATGTGATTTAGCAGATAAAACACACTGATTATTTAAAAGGGTTATCAAATTTTGAAGCTATATTAAATTAGATATTGAGTCATTGTGTTTGTGGGGGTGCACATACTCCTATAGTTTCCGTGTAGGAATCAACCATATAATCTGTTAAGCCCCTACATGTGCATAACCCAGAGCACTGCATTGTGCAAGGAATCAAAGCCCAACAGAGCACAAAATAAATGGGTTTTAACACACACTCTGGATGTAGCCCTAAAAGCAGGATAGATGTGCTATAGACATTTTCTAGGCAGAAATACACAACTCAGAAATGCGTAATACATCAAATATGCACTGCTTGATGCAAACTGAAATAGCAGCTCTGTATGCATGTGCACACGTGCACGCATGTGTTCACCTCCCCAGTTCTCACACATTTCTGCTACAGTCATACTACATCCCCTTGGGTACATCAGGAGATTGGACCTCACTGAGCTGTTTGGCTGCCTCTTCATCAGGGAAGCAATATGGCAATGATCCTTCAGGAGAAAACAACCACTTCAGACAAAAATAATACAAAAGATCACTGTGAGGACTCTCTCCTCATGTTACCCATTCACAGTATTTCTGATCCATCTCACACATTATAAGGCCAGGTAAAGGCTTCTTACACACAGCTCTGCCCCATGTTCCACGGTCTTGACCTCCATCCCAGTGCTATTTTCTCTAATACAAGTGAGGATGTGAGGAAAATCTGACAGGTTTTCTAAGATGTGCCACCTGGGAGCAAGCAACCTTTTTTTGGGTTTTTGATTTGGTTTTCCTCATAAACAAGAGTTTTTCTGGATATTCAGGTCTTCCAATAATACAATATCTAATTCTCTGTAATACTGTATCTTTTATGCTGCTGGCTGAATAAATGAATATTGATCTAGTTCACTCTCCCTGTCAGTTACAAAAGAACATGAAAGCTTTCACCCTGAAGAAGTGTTAAAATCCTTCATGCAGGACAAGAGTCCCACGCACATTCAGTGCACCACAAACACACACATCTCCACCATATTCCCATTAACTGATGGAATGTTTTTTCTTCAGATTATGTGCAGTAGCTAGTCACTCAAATTTAAAATGCACCAGCAGAAACAGAAAACATACTTAGGAGAGATGACTTCCAAACAGAAAATCCTAGTGTTCCGTAGGAAATAAATGATAAGGGAGAGGCATGAGAAACAATGAAGCATTACACAGCACATATTCATCACACCTTCACATAGTAGGAGCAAGAAAATTAGGATCTTTTTAAATAATTTACAATAACCTAGGGAACTCAGTGCCACAGAGTAACACCAAACCACAGAGGCACAGCAGTATGTGAAATAAGATCAAGCACTTCAGCAGATAACAGAAACTGATGCAGTCACAGCATGTACTTTTTAAACTGTGTTTACACATTTCTAGAAAATACACATAAACCCATTAAAACACATGCACAGGTATTAAGAAAAGATGACTGTCAATGGAGATGTTGGGCTGAGGACCTCCATCTTCAGCTCCTCTTTTATACTTAAGTTGTGACAGCATTACTAATATATTAATTCTGATAGCAGTTTGCCTGAGAAGTACCACATCTGATGGTTTTCATGCCAAATTGAAAACTGACATTTTTCCTTCACGAACATTACCTTTGCTACTGACATTTATTGTATGTTCCTCCATATGACAAACGAGAATGTCAGGTCACCAGCAGCACACCTGTTTTGGCTCGTTTTACTTCCAGCCTTAAGGGGAAGGCTCTCCCTGTTAATTACTATGCAAAGTGAGATCACCAAAAAAAAAAAAAAAACCAAAAAAAAACCCAAAAAAACCCCACCACAATGGCAAGTAGCAGAGAAGATAATATATTTAGCTTTTTTGCTGCCCTGGGATCGTCTACCAACTCCAGGGGGTCTGAACTACCACTAACCTATTCTGCACTTGAATTCAGCTCTGCCATTCCTCATTTTAGAGCTCTCTCCCTTTTTCTGCAAGTGCCCTGCCTGTACCTCCACAGCTTTTTCTACATCATTATTACTTGCTCAGAAGGAAAACATGAGCAAAAGTTAACTAATCACTTCCTGACCAACCAGCTCAACCTTAAAGAGGATCAAATTCTTGTAGGAATTACAGACAGGGATCTCCCAGACACCACGTTACCCACCCACATTGATCAGGGAGGGCTGCTCTCACCACTGCAGGACCTGGTGAGCAGAGAGAGTGATACACCATTCCTATTCCTAGTTCTGCCACTAGTCACTCTACCTCCCCTCAAAAACATTTACAGCTGTGTAGAAATGCTCAAACAGTTCCCTCTAAGCATAATTCCCAGCAGAAGTCCCGAAGTCTCCATTACAGTTTTCTGTCTGATGACAGAGAAAATTTGTGTAAGCTTGATCTTAACAGCCAGCAGAGAACAGAGCAGAGAGAAAGAGCAACTCTACTCAAAGGGACAGATTCATCAGTGCCCTATTTAGTCAAAGGTGACAATGTTTTTTGGTTTTGTTTTTAGTTTTTTAGGTTTGGAAGGGGGTGGGGGGAGAGGAGGGGAGGGTGATTGTGGAGAGTTAAGTTTTTTGCATCCCCTTTATAATTTGCAGAAACTATCTGCTTCTGTCTCCCTGTGTGGATCAAATCTCCATGAGCTTAGCCTTACAGTCATCTATGCCTGCACAAAGTATCCCAGATACTACTATGGACCACACTAAGCAAGTCCTAAATAACCACATCTCCTCAGATTAATTTTCCTAAGCATTCCTGAAAAGTAATTTTCACATTTTCTCATTCACTTAGTGGTGAATTATCTTGTAGAGCTACTAGATGGAGCTGGAGCACAGAGAAGAGCAGGTGAAGTAACATGGATTTAGGAAATACCTTAATGGTGTACATGCAGCCCGTCAGAAAATAGAATTTTTAACCTTAAGAAAATGACTTTTTAGCAAAAATTATAATACTGACATATTTATATTACCAATTGCTGCCAGTGGAAACCACCAGAAATCAGGTCCTTAAAAAATTCAGTCTTCATGACAGAGTCCTGAAGCACGTATTTCATGATACACCACAGTCTCTCCTCCAGGATAGAGGTAGTGCAGACTGGGAGTTACTGGCCATAGGGCAGAGAGATGGGTGTCTGATTGCCAGTCAGAGCACGATAAGATAGGAAGCAACAGAATAGCTCCTGTTCTAGAGGCACTGTCATGCTATGTCTATACTGCAGTAACTACATTATTAGTCATAATACATTCAATTTTGAAGGAATGAATTCAAGTTTTCTATGAAAAAGTTTTTGTAGCTTTTCTGAAAAAAAAAATCATACTAAGTCAACAGTGAATATTTTTACATTTTTTCATCGTAAAGTAAGTTTCTCTAAAAATCTCAACTGCCATTAGCTCAAGCTCCTGAAAATCTTCCTGTTTATGACGGTATACTGTTTTGCCTCATATTAAGCTTAAACAGCTGTCAGGTGTGAGCTTCTGACATGCTGAAAGAGCCTGATGGATCGTTCTGATCCAGAGAACAACCTCTGGGTTCTGTCTTGCTCTTTGGTTCATTTGTGGGTTTGCACTTGTATAAGGGGAAAAAGTTAATTTGTCTATACTGCAGTATCTACATTATTAGTCAAAATATATTCAATTTTGAAGGAATGTATTCAGGTGAAATTAAAGAGCATTTCTTTAAGGAGGTTCTGGGAGCACTATTTCTAAGAAGATTAGGAATGAGTTGAACAAACACAAGGAACAGAAGCAAAACATTATAATAGGTGATCCTGTTTATGGCTCTGTTTAGCACATGTTTGTATCTCCATACTGCTCTTAATTCCCTGCTACTTCACATTAATTCTCCTCCCACACCCTCGCAGCACAGACAGTCCTTGTATTTCTCCCAAATGGCCCTCCCACCAGACACTGCACCTTTTCCTTTCAAGTTACAGGATAGGGCACAGATCTGTACTGCTGAGGCCAGGCTTCCCTTCTCTCTTAGGAGCAAAGCCACACACATTTCTGAAAGTGGCAGTAACTTCTGTACCTCTTTGAAGGAAGATCATATACTACTCTTCTGCCCATCATACAGAACCCCAATCTAAAGCATGACCCAGTGAGGTGATTAGTGACCTCAATTCCTTCCGAGTTCCTGGTTTTACACTAAACCCAAAATGAGTTTCCTGCTTACTTGCAGTAATGTTATTTCCATGCTTGCAAAGGTGTGCAACAGGAATTAGGGGAGTTCAGCATCTCTGAGGACATATCTGGCTTCAGACATTTCAGGCTCTGTGGATAAGGACTAGGTGTCCAAATTCCTGTACTACTTTGCTGGGGTAACCAGAAAAAAAAAAATCCCAAGAAAATAACTAGTTACTGCTATTTCCTACGAACATGCGTATCTGTTCAGTAATGGACCCAAACTTCAGAGTCCTGTCCAAAAGGCTCTCACCTCTGGAAAGGCAGAAATCCAGAGTGCCTCTCTTATGATTTTCTTTTCTACTTTATAAATTAGTCACACACTTTCTCCTACGTCCCCTTGACTGATACATTGCCCATTATCGTAGCAAAGCTTCCCAAGGTCCTGTCTGCTAGTTGTTCAACAATGAAGGACAGGAAGGGAAAAAAACAGCCTCAAATCCTCTTGAAACAAAGGCAATTTAAAGAGTTAGGAAAGCTTTCTTGAAAATCTTAGCTGGTGCAGAGCTCTGGACATTACATTTCTGCTTTTGCAAAAAGCTGTGGAGGACTACTGAACAAATTTAAGCACAAACATATTGCATACCTTATCCAGTCTTGAACATTTTTTTTTTTTGCACATAATCACAAATTCTTATTAATAGTCTCACTGAGAAAGAAGAAATATTATTTCTGAAGCCCAGGAAGGGAAAATAGTTTCCCTGCAACAATCCCAGAGACCAGTAGCAGAGCCTGAATCATTTCCTACTTCTACCAAAGCCCTGCCAGGAACACAGCTTTATGTTTTCTTCCCAGCAAATGGCTGGGTTTGCTAAATTATGCTGCGGCACGTGCTCTTGTAATGCTGGAATCAGTACAGAGTTCAACAGTCACACTGTGCAGCACATTGGCACTTCTTGGGAAATCTGCAGAAGTATTCACTGTGCCAACATCTACTTAGTCCGATAGACTGGACATGACCAGCACTTCCAGGAAGACCACAAACAGTACCTTCTACCAGCACAAAAGGTTTCCATCAGGAAACCAGAAAATAAACTCATAAGCAGATTTGAAAAGCTACGGAATAAAGTGAGCCACCTTCAGTAGAGTTTAGCATGTACAGCTCTACGTCAGTAGAAATGGCAAATGTGAAGTGTAATGACTTTTTTTTTTCCCCCCCCTCCAAACTCTGTTCATGTTTTACAAACTAGGACTGACATTTGAACAAAGAGACTGAAAAAAAGTAGGCAGAAGCTATGCAAATAATGAGCAGTTCTGTTTTATCACCACTGCTTGTTTGAAAACCCAGTCTACAACCAGCTGGAAAATGCAGGGGCTGCTAGACTATGAAGCAGACTTGAATTAACAGTGAGAGCAATAGCTAAGATACTCTGCACAGTCCATTTATTTATATTTATTTACAGCTTATATGTTTTTTCCAAGAAAATATGCCTGCCAACAGAAACAAATGCCAATACTTTATTGTCTGTGTTATTCTGCATCCAAAGGCCTTGTGGCATTTTGCAAAAGAAAGCAGCAGCATTATCTTCTCTTTCACAAAGGAGGAAACCTAAAGCATAACGATTCGTCTCAGACCAGCAGTGGCAGAGTTTTAGTTCTGCTGCTCTAGCCCTTGCTCATGCTGTCTCTCTCTCCCTTTTCTAAGTAGGAACAAAAAAAATTATTTTGGACCGAGCAAGCGATAAAAGCAATTTAACCTAAAGATAGCAGAACATAGGATCTAGAGAAGCCGAACAGATTAGTCAGCCACCTAGCCGCTAAACCCTAAAGAGGTTTGTGGCAAAACACATGCAATGAAAGCAAAACATTATGCTGCCAGTTAAACATAATACACCACATCAAGGATTCTTATGCAGGTGAAATAACTACAGGAGTCACCAATGCAGAATTTGTATTTAACTGAAATAGCTATTGAGTATTTCACAGGAAATTATGAAACAGTCTTTGTATAAATAAGAATCATTCCCTTGGGAAACCTGTATCATTGAGGCCTGCTTAAATATTTAAAACAGCATTGAAGATGCTATCCACAGCATTTGACCAGGATGGTGAAAAGACATTGTAACTGGCAGAAATGTGCATCTGCTGGGTTTAGAGAAAGCACCACCACAGATCACATAGGCCTGCCCTGTTTCCTCCCTCTCTCTTTGCCCGATTTGGACCTAATTAGAAAGTTTGAGCGTTGTGAAAACAGCTCCCACACACTGAGCTGCTATTACTGTACAACAGTTTCTGTTCAACTCCTGTAGATCAGCTTTAGCATGCTGCAAATCATGAGCTCGCTACTTTCCTCTATGAGCCCAACAGCAGTTCAGGGAGGCAAAGGAATTATCAGCTGCACAGGACTATGGCTGCCCACTCCCATCACATTATGAGAACCTATTCTCAGTCATTTCTCAGTTTGCCAACCTATGAAAACATGATTTGGCAGATTCTAGAGTTTTCTGTGAGGAAGCTCTAGGACTTTCACACTTTGGAACATGAACTTGAATTTAGCAATGCACAGCACGGGTACCCAGGATGCATCTTGTAGGCCAAGTTGTTGTATTAGTAAAAACTTCTTGGCAAGTATTACAAGTATAATGCTATTAGAGCTCAGTAGCTGCACTCTAGGATGGAGCTCTCACAGCCTTGTCCCTGGCAACACTAGTTATTAAGTATCTTCATAAAATCATAGAATAGTTTGGGTTAGAAGGGACCTTTAAAAGGTCTTCTAGTCTGATTCCCCCTGCAGTGAGCAGGGACATCTTCAACTAGACCAGGTTGCTCAGAGCCCCATCCAATCTGACCTTGAACGTTTCCAGGGTTGAGGCATCTACCACCTCTCTGGGCAACCTGTTCCAGTGTTTCACCCCGCTTATCATTAAAAATTCTTCCTTACATCTAGTTTGAACCTACCCTCTTTTAGTTTAAGACCATTACCCCTTCTCCTATCACAACAGACCCTACTAAAATGTCGGTCCCCATCTTCCTTAAGCCCCCTTTAAGTATGGAAGGGCCGCATCTTCTTAGACCTGAGAGAAAAGTTAAGATACAGTTTCATACAGAATGTTGCCAAAAGTCAAGCTGCTGCCCGCTTTTTTCCAAGGCACCCTGCTTTCAAGGCAGGATGAGCCTTGAAGGCAGCAGAAGAATGAGCATCAGTGACACAAAGCCCTGAAGCCCTGGCAAAAGGAGAAAGGACAGGACTGAGCAGGTCTCTCTGATCCTGCAGGGCTGCACTTCAGTGTATCCACCATCCTGATGCCTCAGAGTCCTTAAATGACTAAAAACATCCCTGGAAATCCTCTTCAGGGACGTAACATCATTAACACAGGCCCTGCTACAAGGTTTAAAACAGACATACCAATACAGTTAACTTCCAAAACTCACCATCACTTTCCTGCATCTTCATACCCTGGCTCCTAGGTGCCCCAAAAAAATGGTACCCCCATCTCTGATTAACCCTATTTCTTCAGTCCCTCATTTCAAAGGGAGAGGTCTGCATTACTGATTTAGAGAGCAGAGCTTAGTTATATCTGTCCTGTCAACTTTGTCACACAAGCAGCCTCTGGTACAAGGCTGGAAACACACATTGACATTTACACTGCCATGAAAACCACAAGGTATTGGAGTGCTTCAGTGAAGAAGTAGCCTTAATAGCTTTCAAAGCTGAACTAAAACACAGGAAAAGAAAAACACTTCATTAAAATCACTTAGCTGTCAATGCTGGCCCCAGAATTCTTCTCTCTCCTATTATTATTAAATTATTATTAATAATACCATTCTTATTAAGAAAGAAAATGTCATTCATGGTTTAAAAAAAAATACAAGAAAGCAGGGAGCACTTAAAATGCTGCTGCAACAGTAAATATCACCTCTGGCATATTTGTCCTGGAAGAACAGAGCATTATTTGGAATACCTAATTGAAATGTGCTACAGGAGATAAGTCTGCTGCAGAGACTGACATTTAAAAGCAGGAGACACCAAACAAGACATGAAATATCACTGCTGCTGCCTCAAAGCAGAAAGCCACTTTCACAGAACTGAAGCTTTCTCCTTCTTGCCCCTTCCCCCTCCCCAGCTCTGACAGACACGGTGAGCAATTAATCCCTTCCCTGATGTCACCAGTAATATCACCCCCAGAAAATTATTCAGGGTTGCTACAAGTTGATAGAGTTGCTCCCTCCTGCAAATCATACAGCCCTGCATGAAGCAGCTTGTCCTCCCCTATTCCCACCGTGCAAAAACTTGTTTCTTCCCTGCCAATTCAACATGCCAAATTCCAGCACGCAAGGCACTGGAAACCAGGCTGTACTCCTGCCTAAACCCACATGGCAGCCTGTGCACCCTGGTCTGCTTCTGCCTACTAGCCTCTGAGAAGAGTTGGGAAGCTCCTTCTCAACAGGAAGGAAATCTAGGGACTGTGCCAGAATAGCAGAGCTGAGAAAAACCCCTTAGTACAAAAGTAAAATTATGAAGTGTTTGGCTGCTCAGGCTTTTCCTGCCTTAGTCAGAAGGAGCAGTGGTGCCTTTGAGCCCTCTGAGCTGGCATAGTGGGCAAGTGGCAGGGAAGTAAATCCAGCAGACTCCATAAATGCACAGGTTACACCAAACACACTTCAAGCAAGGATTTAATTAGAAAGTCACAGTTCATTAAGAGCGCATCAATTAGCTATTTCAACTACATGTTTTTTTCTATGCCAGGATAGCAGGGCATAGATTGGTATGAATATCAGAGCCAAGCACCTTGAACTGCTCAGTGAAACATCGCAGTGTCTTTGAAGGAACAGCCTTGGTTAAAAAGCTGGGTTTTTTAAAAAGCTGTCATAAAACATCCCATGAAGTGGAATTTCTGAGCCAATAGGCTGTCCATGGCTGCAGGCTGATCACCAGTCTTGAGCAAAATGGGAAATCCTAGCCCAGGAGAAGTGAGATATTTTTACATTTCAGATTTAGATTTTTTGCTTCAGATTATCAACCATCACTTTCTTTCACACAGTTGCAGTTGGTATCTCCTTGCTTCCCTGGTTAACCAAACCAGGTCCTCTGGTTAACTAAAGTGACTCAGCAGACCTGTTTTCCTGAAGCTATGCTAGTCGCTGCTGAGGAGGCAAAGGGGCACTGCACAGCAAGTACTGCCAAGTGAGAAGGTTCTGCTCTGCCTTATAATTATGAACATGAAACAGCTGTGCCTTTACATGAAACCCGTTTGGAGATCACCTTGTGGTATATATTCCAACCCTTGATGGCTTTCAGTTGCAGGATCAAAAAGAGCAACTTCATGAAGGTTTGTGGGTCTAATGAACAGGTTTCTCTCCCTCTATATAGCCACTAAGCTTACGCTCTTTGGGGTAAGCTCTTGGCACTGTTCTGTGTGCAGAGCAAAGCACAGGGGACAGAGCACATGACTAGAGCCAACAGTAAACAGAATAATACAAACAAAGCACAAAACCAATAACGACATATTTCATAAACATACAATCATCAAATAGTGAGATTTCAGATCTCTCCTCATTACTCTAACTTGAGTGGAACAGGGGGGAAATAAAAGCAGCTGAAAACATACACAAAGCTAAGACAGATATAACAGAAGGCCCCTGCCCCCACAAGCTAATTGTTCCTCAATCAGTATTCACTTTGTGTTCCTTAAAAAAAATAAGAAGAACCAGCTATATGCCCCATTTCACAGTTAGGACTTTAAAAGAGGGTTTGCCGGCGTGCATCTTGGTTTGCTTTCCAAAGTCTCAGAGGAGCATCCACAGATCTGTTCTGAAGAAGAGGTGCATCAACTGCACTGCAGGGTGAGTATATGTTAGAAATGCGCCAAGGAGAATGGCTGTTCAGCTGACTGCTTAGAGGCACCAGTTGGAAGGACAGGACTATCTATGCTGCTGCCTATGCTCCGCTTTGAGAGGTCTGTGAGAACACAGGTCCATCTAGCCTAGCATTCCAGCTCCCATGGTGATCCATAAATGGATGCCTAAGGGAGAGTAAGAACAGGACAAACAAATTATGGTTCTATCCTCACAATGTTTTAAACTCAGACTTGCTGTGCAGGGTGTCATTCCTTTGCATTTTGTAGTGCATGATGTTATTTCTCTTCCAATGAAACCCTATGCCAAATTCTGGACCAGTTCTGTTATAAAACCCAATACACAGAACTAGTGAATTCTATGGACTAGCACTTCCAGGTAGAAAGCTTGATATACAACATAACTCGGAAGAGAAACAATCAGAAGGCTTTTGCATCACATTTCAAAGACACACTATAGAAATGTTATTCATATGACAGAAATTTCTCTTATGATGCATCCCTGCCTTATAATCAATAATCTCACAAATCAAGGGAGGATTGTCTTGAGAATGTCTTAACTGTATCCCAAGATGTGCAAGACAACTACACACCAACCAAAGGCTGTTTGCAGTTTCAGATATTGTAGGTGCGCTTTTTTTCACAAGTGATTACCTGGTTGCTTAAGGATTTGTAATAATGAATGAGTGCCCAACATTTTGTTTTGTTATTCTTCAGTGACAAGAGTCACAAGTTTCCACGAGAAACTGCCATTCAAACTAAGTGACCAGCTTCCCTATATGTAAGCCCAGGCCCAACCCTGACAGAGTTGCTGTTCCTCTCCTGCCCTCATTCACACTCCAGACTGAAGTATTCCTGAACTTTAAAAAAAAAAATCAGTTTCTGCTCTGCGGTTTGCAGCGCTTGGGTGTGCTGCCAGCACATAGTGGGCTATTTCAAAGTCGGGGAAGGACGATGAAGGGCAGGCAGTTCTCCACATGTCCCAGTACAATATTATAGTGCTTGAGATCTCTGTCAGAAGACACCTTGTCAGCAACAGCTCTCCATCAATTTCTGCCAACATAACCTGACACTACACAGAGCACATTGCAAGACTGGAAAACCTCTCTCCAAAGACATTTAGTTCAAGATCCAAATGCAGGAATTGCACTGATTACACAGGAAAACTGACACAGGAGAGAAACAAAATGAGCACATTGACATCGGACAAATCAGAAAAGAAAACACTCCTCAGATTACCTCAAGTCATTTGCATTGTCTGCCTCACCTACAGGAGCAGAAGTTCTAGGAAGTTTGCTAGCAATCTTTCTCAGAGAGTCAAGTGTAGTTACAGAACTGGAAGACAAGGTAGGGATGAGACTGAGGTTCAGACACATTGTCAGACTGGCAATCAGAGAGCCTTAAACTGACTCCAAAGTAGCAGCAATACATCAGGAACAAGATACAGTAGCATAACAGGGTATGCAGGAGCCCAGAAAACAGCGAGAGAGGCGGGAAATAGCATACGAGCATATGCCTGAGCATGGCAGCCCACCTATGCTTCCCCTCATCTGCAGTTAGTATTACAAGATCTTCATTTCTGCAAGTGCCAAACTCATCCAATTTGGATTTGAAAAGCCCCTAGTCCAACAGCGAGACACTGCTGAAATTGCTGCTAGGGCTTCACTGAGGCACAAGTTCATGTCCTTAGCACCCCAGTTTGTGTTCTTTGTCATCCTAAAAACGTTGCTTTATTTTCTTCAGTCTCTTCTATCCATCCCTTTCCTTTTTCTTCTATTTTAAATAAATAAATAAGCCCCCTTACCAGTCACATTCCCAGAAGTTACTGTTCTTTTAGGAACAGCTTTGAAGGTGCCCACCAGGCAGGTACTTCTACAGGAGTACAAAGACACCCACACATTTTAGGTACAAGCTTGCAGTATAGCTTACTTTCTGCAGCCCCTGCTTGATCCTGCATCCCCTAGGATCACTTCAAATTAGGGTGATATCACAAGCTATTTCAGGCTCATGCTGCAGTGAGGCTGGTGAGAGAAATATCTTAGTTTTAATCTCTCTGCTAATTGTGCAGGGAAATTGGGAAAGGATGTGGGGGGTGAATATGCAAACGTGCACTCTGCGATGTAAACTTGTCCACCTTATTTTTCAGTAGCTTCCAGTTCAATCTTCCCCTTTTTTTGGAACTGCTGATGGATGCTGGCAGGAAGGGAAGGCAAAGGGAGGAAAAAAAAGAATTAATCACAGCTCTTCTTCTCTCCCCCACCCTTACTAACTCAAGTCCTCCCCAGTGAGACCATTTTAGAGTGATGTGGCTCTAGAAATAGACAGGACAATTCAGATGAACTAGTCAGTGAAAAACACAGCCTCCAGACTCATTTCCCATTGAAGAAATTAGTATCCCTACACATCAAGATAGCCTAAACCAGTAGGGGATTGGCCTCCATTACCCACAAATTCTTTGTTGCCATGTATCTGTACTCCTCTGCTCCCTAACCATCCTTGCAGAGACTTCTCTGTAAGGTGTAGATGTGGTGCTTAGGGACATGGTTTAGTGAGTTAGGTGGTGTTGGGTTGGACTTGATGATCCTTGAGGTCTTTTCCAACCTTAATGATTCTATGATTCTCTTTCAGTACGTTTGACTAGTATCAGCCCTTTCATTGCCTTCACGTCACAGGATGTTGGAGATTCTCCCAGCTGTGCAGAGCCATTTTAGGACTACGCAAAGCACATCCTAGCAAATTAACTTTAAGTGCATTCAGTGAATCACTACAGGAGATCAATAATACAAGCAGCGCAACTCAGGAAGGAGGGGAATGAGGGAACTACCAGGCACTCGCTACCTAAGAAGCGTGGAAGTCCTGTAATATCAAACAGAAGGAACCAGGGGAAGCCACAAGGAGACACTAAGCAGCAATTGATAGGGTTGGGGGGGTTTGTTTTGTGTTTGGTTTTTTTTTAATAATATGGGTTAAGAATGAAAGCAAGCATATTTCTGAGTGAATCAAGCTCACCACTAAATTGTATAGACTATCCATCTCTTGCAGACAGAGGCTCAAAAGCAACTAGTAAGCAGAGGTCAACACCACAAGTGTGTGCCGCATCATAGTTATTTGAGGGAATAAGAGGTAGGATTTGCTTTCTGTTCTCTCCTATTGAAAGGCTAAGAAGAATCAAGAAAGAATCAACAGACCTGAGACGGCCATGGCATTAAGTCTCTTCTGCCATGAGATGACCTTTCAGAAAAACACACGGGAAACACTGATACTCACTGAACACAAATGCAATTACATGGTGCTGCCAGTCAGTATAAATACACGGCTGCACTGTATTGTGGCCACTGCAGCAGGTGAAGCGGAACAGACCCAGACCAGGAGGCTAGGCCTTAACCTCCTCCAGCAGCTTCTGAGCTCTGACTGTCATCCAGGCTTTTCTCCACTCCAGATGACCCAGTACAAGTTTTCTGGTTATGTCTATGAGTTTGTTTTTGCATACTGAGCTGTGCCGGTCAGCATGTTATGATGCTAAGTCTCAGGAATACCTCAGCTCCTTACTGGGGACAGGGGAGGATTTGTCTAAGGACAGAAAGGATCACAAAGTTGATACCCAGTTCTCACCTCCTTCTACCCTCTTTAATATATAGCCATCATTGTGCTGTCCATCACATCCAGTTTGGCCTGAGCCCAAATGTAAACCCAGGTACAACCTGCTTTTTACCAGAAGGAGAGAGCAGCAGCAGGTGAACGTGAGGACACCGTCCATCTGAGGCACTCTCCTACATCTCCACCCACATGGAGCTGCTAAGTAAACACCAGATCACACAGTCGTGACTGCCGAGCTTAGCACGTTATTTTTCCTCCTCCCTCAGCAGCATCCTTCCCTATATCCTCCTGCCTATAGGAAGAAGATATTCAAGTGAAGCTTTGCCATTCATTACGTATCATTCCCACATACCCCACACTTCTTTGTGATGTCTGGGGCCAAACAGGGTCCTCCTTCTGCCCTTGTCCTCTCACAACCTCTCCCTCCTCACTATCACCTTTTTCACCTGCATTTTCATCTCAGCAGTGTCTGTCAGTGAGCAGTTGAGATCAGCTTAACAAATTCAGATTCTTTAAAGGAGGAGAGATTCACACAACAGGGCACACCACCGTCCCAAATGAAGTCTGACAAGTAGTTTGTACAACCATGGCCTTCCTCTAAAGCCTAAGACTGAGCGCTAGGACACATGCCTTCTACTCCTGGCTTGGCTGAAGACACATACGATGAAAGACAAACCATTTAACCTCTATTTCCTTTTCCTGCCTAAATAACATTACAAAAATAAACAAGTGATCAGCTATGAGTTTGTGACTTGCCTGTATCTAGAGGGCTGCTAGAGGTACACAGGAGCAGTGGGCGCAGAAGAACATTCCTTGCCCTTATTGCTGGTGACACTACAGTGATTCATGCATCAGCCAGCTCATTGTCAGAGGGCCAACCCCTCCTTAAGTCACTGAAGTCTTTACAGTACTCCAAACAGCCACAGACAGAGGACAACTAGTAACTCTACTGTGTGCCTTTGTATGGTTTCCAATCTTGTTTCCTGCCCATAGATCTTTCTTAGGTCTACAGGGGTCTAATGAACACTGTCAAACTGAGCTGTACTGGGTGAGCTACTAGCAGTGCAGCTAGACAAACCGGACCAAATGGCTTCCAGTAATGAGCATCCTGGACATCAGAGGACAGGGTCTCCAGTAAAAGTTAAGAAATTCAGAGAAATCCTGAGGTGAAGGTTCAAGCCTGTCCCTGGGTAACATCATATCATAAAAGCCAGAACTGCTAAGAAATGACAAGTTTCTTTGGAGGCTTTTCTGGAAGGCAAAGAAGCACGTGCAGAAGTGTGAACATGTTTGTCATCACTTCCCTCTGGGAAGGCAGCACTGCATTTGGTGGTTTTATTTCAGGTTTTGCTGACTTGACCGTGCAGAATAATACAACAGATGGAAGCTCTTATTTTATAGGACAAGAGTAGTGCATGGGAGTGAACAGCAGAGGCAAAGCAGCATGGCAGGGAAGGGAGATAACTCACTTTATGATGTTTGAAGGTGGACTCCAGGGTGAATGGGAGAAACAGTTGCCAGAATTCTTGGTGTGGGTGGGAGTAGGGCACACAGTGAAGACAGAAAGGTATTGGAGCACAACACAAGGAATGGGGCAACGAAATGAAGAAAAATCTCCTTCTGAGATAACAGTGCCTTTCAAAGTCAAGCACCTATCATCTGTTTAACAGAAAGAACACCTGCACATCCATTCAAGCACCTACACCTCTCTCAGAGCTGGGCACAGGTTCACCCACGAGATAGCTCTGTCCAGGTCTGGGTGCCCAGGCCAGCACCCATAGTGGGCTCAGCTTTCAGGAAGAGGAGAAACAGTTTTTCAGGTCTCATCTCTATATTTATCAGTATGGGATCTTCTTAGCAAGAAGAAAAAGGTAGATGAATCTCATAATTTTTCATAACTTCGGGAGTAGAAACAGTGACTAAAACCCCGGCTTTTCCAATGAGTAGTATACCCAGATAGCATGACAGAATTAGATAAAAATTCTTTGCAGTTCTATTCAAAAAGATCAGAGCAACTGCCAGTTAAGTCTATGCAATTATTATATTTGTATTTTATAGAGAGGGTAGTATAAAGTAACACTACTGAGGAACAGGCATAGTCCAAATACTTTTTAAGACTAGGTGCCCAAACTCAGAAATCTAAACAATTTCAAAGCTCATCATTAAGCAAAGCTCGAGATGTTCCTAAATTCTGCCCACTTACAGAATAGCAATGCCAAAAAACATCCTCCTAACCAAGCTTTAACTTGCTTCTACTTTCTTTCCCAATATTAATGAATGGAGTGTCTACAGGACACAACTTCAAGAGGCTGAGATAGTGCATAGGGCTCATTTAGCTTATGTAGGAGGGGCAAAGAAGTTACTTTTCAATTAAATGATAAGACAAACATTTCAAGGAATCAAGTCTTTTTTCCTTAAATTATAGCCCTAATTTAGTCATTACACATAATTATTAAATGTCCTCAAAATGATTAGCTAGGCTTTACTTACAAAAGAGAAATAATGGGGCTGCCAATGTTTGCATGCATCACTATTTTAGATAGACACCAAAGTCCTCCTTGGTGTGCAAGCCTGTTTGCGGGTGCACATGCACACACACCCATTTCAAATGGATACATTTGTCAACACACTGAATGTCTAATAGAAGATGCCAGCTAAGTGCATCTGAGGTTTTGATAGGTGTTATACACAAGGAACATTGTGAGTGATCTAGTATACATATTTGTATTTAATTTAAAAAAAACCCCACAAAACAAACAAGTAGAACTTGGAGTAATAATTGAGTTATTTTCAGTTGGCAAAATCAGCAATGCTACAGGCAATGCAACAGCAGTGCAAAATACTCTGGATAGAACAGACTACAGGGGAATTTCCAGAACTGATCAAAACTCTTTCCTATCAGTAAAAATAGACAATGGAAACATCTTCCATTATGAACTCGGCCACTAGGAGATATGCAATACCATATATATACTGAAAACTATTTGCTTCACTAGTGGTAACAACTGTCACATTTGAAAGGTGTACTCTTAAGCATGTGACAAATTTTACTTCTTAATTATCAGGAAAAATAAATCAATTTGAAAATTCACTTTTTCCTCCTCTACCAGAGCCACTCAAAGATTATGTGCTTCAACATGCTTTTTATAAAAGAAATAAAAAGAGCAGTTGAAGAAGGATGTTTGCTGTGCAAAACAGTAAGCTTTCTTTGTCTTACAAAACCAACACACTTACATATTCACTAGTATACTTATCATAAGCATTTATACCTAGATAGAGAGCTGCTTCCAGATGCTCCCAACAATCTCAAAGCAAACATTAAACATCGCATAGCCCTCCTGTAAAGCAATGGTTATTCCTGGTTTTGGAGAGGCACAGGAAGGTTAAAGCAACAGAAGCTGTACCACAGGCCAGTGGCCAAGTCGGGGACAGACAGTACAAGACCGACAGCCACAGCGTCTGGAAGCAGGGCTGTCCAGCAGTCAGAGGAGGTGACTCGCCTGGCATTTTGAATCCCCGACAGCAACGTGCACCAGATTAAGCAAGCTATTCACCTACTGCAAAGACTGCAGAGGTCGCTGAGAACTCAGAGAATTATAAACCTTATTTATTCAGCAAGGCCACTTAACTGGAAAGGGTAACACGCCATGGTCTTGCCACAATTAATTGGCACATTAATTGACAAACCATTACCTCTGGCTTGCTTGATGCCAGATGCTGACAGTTCTCACAGACTCTTTGGCTACCCGCTAGCCATTGACACGACATCCTGCTGTAGCTCACAGGCTGTCCTGGGGAGAACAAGCACTTTTGCAGGAGGATTCACCAGAGAACCTGCTTGTGCAACTTCCTTGTTTCAGCCCGTCTGTCATCAAATATCACATCTAGCCCAGGACTTCTACAGAGGGAGAGCAGCAGGCTCCATTTGGAGCTCTGGGAAGGCAAAATGGAGGCTCTACAGCAGCCAGGGACTGGGGGAGAATATTAAACACTCCATGCCTAATCGAGCATTTTTTCAAATTAGCCTGACTACCTTATTTGCTCTATTCAGACAGAACAAAGAGCTGAAATGTTACAAAGCATCTGCAGCACTCGAGCCCAACAGGCACCCTCCCCCTCCTGCCAAGCTAGGCCATCGCTCTGTAATACTCATGCAGAAAGCAAACGCAGGCAGAATAGGGTATGAGCTCCTCTCCACTAGTCCTCCGCCACAGGGCACACAGTGCTGGTAACATCCCTCGCCACGTGCCGGTTTCCAGCAGAACGACTCCAACCACAGCAGCTTTCTGTCATTATGATCCTTTATAAATAAGGCTTTAAATTAAAAAAGTATGGCTTTCCTTCTTTTTAACCAACAACTAGTAAAGAGTATCTCACCAGATAAACCACCTGTAACTATTTTAAGACTCACAAGCTTCATTTTCAAATCAAAATGGTAACAAATGTGTTAAATATGCACAGGGGTGGTTTGACTCAATTCAAGGATAGGGCAGCAAAAATCTACAGCTCATGACATATAAAGGGCCAGAGGCTGGAATGATCTTATAGGCCCTTTGTGGCTTTAAATTAATAATTTCATAAAACATTTTTCTCTGACAATTCTCCTCTCCAACCTACATCCACACTCCCTGCCCCCATCTAGTCAACTTACACCCATGCCCAAATCAAACCATGGAAACTACTGATATGCATCCCTGCTCTCCCATTGCTGTGTGCATTCCTCCCACCCCCAGCCAGTTCACTGAAACGTAAGCACTGGGGCTTATAGGTATCCAGTATAAAATGAAGATAGGGTTTTCTACAGAGTAGCCACAAGAACTTTCTTGCAAACAGGGCAGGAAAGTGTAATGAGTCCAGAGCAAGCACTGTTTAATTAGAGCAATACGAGCCACTGCAGCGTATTCAACACACCCATCACTTCAGAAGTCCCCTGCAGAACTCCCCTGCAGAGCGGCAAGGCTTGCAGAAAACAGTTCTTTCACCTGTGGGATGTTTCACAATAAGAAAGGAGAAACAGAACAAAGTGCACGTGGCAGAAAGGCCCAAGTGTGATAGGAAGGAGAGATTCCTTTAGAATACCAAACTGAGTTTGGGAAGGCACTGGTAATTTTCAAATCAGAGCAGCCTGTTGCCCCGCCTAAATATAACCTGGAAAACAGGCCATTAACCTCTGCTACCTGTTTCATAGAAAATGCCACAAGCTTCAGCAGTGAGGAAAAAGTAGCACTGGCACCAATGATCAATCCATTAAAGGATGTGTCCCCCATTTTTGGTTCACCTCAGACCCACAGAAACCCCTTTAAGAGAAGCCTGCTGGTAAGCTCAGCACAACACACACCCAGGGTAAGCTAAGGTGTGACTTCGATGTGGTTCTTCATTACTCATGTCGCTACTCCCTCACCATGCCGGCAGATTCTAGACTTCTCTCCTGGTCCCCCACCTTCCCCACAATTCTTTGGAAACCCTCTTTGTCTTTAACTTGCTTGAATTAAACATTCTTCACTCCTGCTGGAAAAAAGAAAGGCAGGAAGCACTAGGAATGTCTGTCTAGTTTAGAAAAATTAGTGTTGATTTAGACAACATCAGGTGTCTGTGTAAAGCAGAGCTGTTTCTTTATATCCTGCACGCTGCTTACTACCCATCTTAACAGCAACCCATATTACTGCCTGCACTGGAACAGCCTCAAGATCTCTAAAGTGTGCCAACCCTTTGCCTTAAGAGCTGCCATGTGCTTTCTCTTACTGTGGTATATTAAGAATTTAATATTTTATATAGAACCTTTCAAGGCTTCTGTTCAGCCATCTTAAAAACAGCTGCTGAGTAAGGGTTGCCATGGTTTACTTGCAACCAAAGCACTTTCCTCTCCTTTAGAGTTTTCCTTTTTAAAAAAATAAGTATCTAACATAAAACAACTCTTGAAAGGTAAATATTTTGAAAGACAGAGTTTCAAGTGAGTGCTGTTAGTTGATGCATTCACAAAGACTTACTCTTTCAAAACTGTTTTGAAATGTGGTTCGTGAAGAAACTGTAGCAAGGTGTCTTTTGGTGAAGACTCTTCAAGCCCACCAGATACCAATGCCTCCACTTTCTTGGCTTGTAGTAACAGTTGCTTGTTTTCTGAGAGGAATAAGCTGAGGGCTGAATTGACTTAGTGAATATTTTTTAATAAATGTTTATATGAAATTAATATTTCAATTTTAGGAATAGGTGCAAGAGATGAGCACTGAACCTAAGCAATATTTTCAAGAAATAAAGGCTTTGATAGCTTCCCATCATCAAGTACACGTTAAGGACTCTCCACCCACTTCAAGTTAATGTAAGATATATGAGAATCACTTCCAGAGAAGGATTCCCATTTGAAATAACATCCAGCATGCAAAGCTTACATTAAACCTCAGGAAATCTGACTTAATATAAAGTAGTAAACAGTTGTTGTTGTTACACTATAAAATTTTGCATTTGTAAGACTGTTCTGTCATCTCAGTAAACAGAATAACATCCAGAAAGAACAACAGTCTCATACTTTCTTCTTTGTGTCTTATGTCTACTGCTAACTCATGTCTAAAGCTCTTCTAGGCTCTTCCCTCACCTTCTTGGGAGGCAAGAGAGTGATCAAACACAGCCAAATATACATCCAAAAAAGAAAATCCTGTAATAGTTTTGAATCCTCTGGTACTCATCTCCTCAGCAGTAAGGCAGCATTCAGTTTGCACTGACCTGCAGCCCCTCCCCAGTCATGATGGGTGGCTTTCCACTGTTTGAATAAAAGTCCTGCTAAAAGTAATTTATTCTTTACTGCCTTGTTTTGTTAGTTATGGTCCCATTAAGTTTGTTACAAGAAATATCTCAAGCTGCTTTCCAAATACAAACACTCACAAGGCTGACAAAAGAGACCATGTTGACATATTAGTTACAGCAACGAGTCTCAGCATCTTGTGCAAGAACCAAATGGCACAGCAGGTTATCAGGGCTAGTTCACACTTCTCATAGGCCTCCCTATGTTATCACTAGATGTAGAGCTATAAATCAGTTTGAGCAATCTCTATATTTTCAAAGCTATAAGAAAAGATAAGTGAGGGCAATGGAATTCACAAGGCAGAAACAAATAGCCCTTCTGTAGCTCATCAACATTCCCTACATAACTCTTACCCCAGAGTACCCAGCCCAAAGACCAGCATTCTGAGCTGAACCCTCCCTTTGTTCACCACCTACTATCTTCTACATAGTCAGTCTCCAAGCTTCCAACACCACCGTGTGCACACGCGCACACACACCAAGCAGCTCTCCAACGTAAGAGTCAATCCCCTCGCATCAGCCACAGACTGAAGGACATGCTCAGGCTGGTCTCTGGAGATCTAAGGTCAGCCCTGGGACCAGTGTTTCAGTTCCCATGCCTAGCTTCCACCATACAGCCTCTGTCCATGGGTTTCTCCTGCTCCTGATATAGATATACACATGGCAGTAGCAACCAAGACAACAATTTACAGGTAATGTTCATGTTCTATCTCCCATTTTTGCCCCTTGTGAAGAGTCCTTTAGAGAGCAACACTGCACAGGGCAGAAAAGCTGGGCATATGACAAACATTCCTCCTCCTATAACGGTGTCCTTTCTCAGCAAAATGCCAGGGGCTTTTAGAAGAGCAAGCAGCAAAGGAGCAGAGAAGAGGTCCTGCTGGTATTGAATCCCCCATGCCCTACTGTGCTGAGGGAGAAAGTCAATATTTAACCTCCTCCCTCCTACACTCTTGGCTAGAGGCTGGGAGAGCGTTGGACAGAAAGTATGCTAGAAAGTATACTACAGCCTGCCTTGTTTTTATACTCTTCCACAAACATCCACTTTCGGATGATGTTGGGATTGGATACTTGCTCTGAGCCAGTATTGCCAATCTTATGTTTGTCTCATGATTGACAGCTGCCATCAACATCTCTCTTCTTTTAGGAAAGCCTGATGCAATTCCTTACCTGAAGCAGCAAGCACAAATGAGAGTACTGCAACTCTCCTTGTTCTCACCTGGGCCACTGAAATGATTGAAACTGCATGAGCTGCACATTGATCCTGGCTTTTACAGTAAACTGTGACAGGAACATTACAACACCACCTCTGCAGAAGCCTGAGGCTGAAAACAGATGACTTCAGTACAGCAGGAAAGTCCAGCAAATGTCTGGAAACTCTAAGAGCGTCTTCGGTTCCAACTGGCTCAGTATGGGGCACTGTTACCATTAGTAATGTTGAAGGAAACACAAGGCTCCTGTAACTGGGCAGGCAGCACCTCCTCAGTCCCTTAGCCTCAAAGCAGAAGAGATTTTTGATCTCCAGCTCTGTTTCCTATCTCCATTAAATACAATTTTAAGCTGAGTGGTCTTGCTTAAGCCATTCTCATTAAGCCGTGTACATACTCAGTCTGGCCAAACACTGCTTTCATGGCTGTACCAGCTGGTCACAAAAACTGACCTACAAAAGCAAACCAAAAGAAACTCTGTCCTATCTGTGCAGGAAATTGTGATTACAAATAACATGCAAATACATGAAATAACACCCCTTTAAGTTTCCTGTCATAAGTATCTACCTGTGCTGACAAACACATTGTTCCACAAACAGCTGCACACTCATGCAACCTATCTGCACATCAACAGCTTTACTTCACATTTGCACAAAACTTCACTTCCATATAGCATCACAAACTTCAGCTCACAAATTTACATAAGCAGCCATGCAGACATTCCCTCAAACACTGATTCTGTCATTTCCCTTCTCTTTTTCCTCAACCAAACAGGCACGGGCACAATTACTGACACATGCAACTGCCACACATATCCCTGAAGATCCTTCTGAACTACAGTCACTGTGCAAGTTTCAGCCACACTTCATATGTCCTGAAATGAACTAAAAGACAATGCCAAACTCTGAGAAAGCAATGAGCATAGCTGTTAAAAAAGATATTCAAATACGTGTATTCTCTTATAATCATAGTCATTCTTAGTTAAATCAGAAAAGACAGGAATTTGCTGAAGAATCAAAGCTGAGTAGGAACCTTTTTAAAACAGCAATGACAACAGACTGGCTTACAGGGAGAGCTCTTGGGCTGGAAGGAGTCAGTATGAACATTGCTCAGGATTCAGATTTAGAGCACATCTCCTTTAATACTTACATTAATCTGACTAGGCACAGGACAGGAATATGCTAAACAAGTTTACTGATGTTCAGGTTGGAGGTACTGCTAATACAAAGGAAGACTAGAATATCATAAGGACAGGATAGATCATCTTCAGGACTGGAATAACAGCAATGAGATGCCATGTAATACTGTACTACTTTTTGACAACTAAATGCCATAGCCACATCCTTTACAGATATCCTGCCAGCAGTGACATCTGCTCTCCAGACAAGCCTTGCAGGCTGCATCCCCCCTGCATCCACTGTCCCCCAGAAACTAAAGTGCTCCCTGGCCATCAGCAAGGATTCCTGCCACTGGAGAACTTCCAGGCTGTTTCTGTAGCAATTTCACTCCAAAATCTTTAGCATCAGAAGTGCCTTGACAGTCAACAACATAACTCCACTGAAGAACTACTAAAGGCCAAGCAAGTTTTCCTTTACAGTTTCCACAGAGGCCATGTCGCTGTACTGCAGTGAAGCTTGGTGCCTTTTCTTCCCGTTGTTTTACAGGGCCACAGATAAGAAAGCCTCTGATAGCAGACACTGTCATCAAAAGCTTAAGATCACCCCGCAAAAAAGGCTTTATTTCTTTTGCCATTCAGGCAAGATAGGTGTTTTTTTTCTGTGAGCTCCTTGCTGGTGCCCAACCTCAGAAGAAAATGCTCCTGGTGCTCCTCTGACAAGGTGGCCATCAGCACCAGGCCGTTCCCTCCTCCCCCTGTACCAAGCACACAGTACCATGCCTACCAACTCCAATCCACTGGAGAAATGACAGTGCTAAAAAGCTGTGTTACATCAGGATGACAAATCCCAGGACAGTTTTCCGGTTACACCGGCTAGTCCCCGAATCCTGACAGCTCCCAAGTCCTTCGCCTCACTTCCATGTCCCTGCCGACTAGGATGCTGAAGCCTGTGGCCATGGACCAGGTGGTGGGGTGTCAGCCCCTTAGCAGGCAACATGATGGGGACCTGCTGGGCAAACCAGCAAGCCCAATAACGCACAGGGACAGAAGCGTCACGGGAGCTCAGTGTTGCAGGCTGTCCAGAAGGCTTCAGGCTGGGGAGCCCATGGAAACCCATGACATCTGTCCTTCAGGGGACACCCCAGCCCGACCAGGTGGAGCACAGCATCAAGGGGGCAACCCAGCATGAAGGGCACCGTGCAATAAATCATTATAATCACTATCTTCTTTGCTTACATACCACTGAACTCTGAAACCCTCCAGCCTCAAGAGCAGGCACCACAAGCTACTGTCACCATGTTATACTTAGGGAACTGAGGCAATGATTGAGTAAATGATCCCCTATGGCAAGGAAAAAAAGAGGCAACAGGACAGAAACAGCCCCTTGTCTCTCTCTGACGACCCACATTGGTGCTTTAGCCAGAAATCCATTTTCAATAGATGATTTGTTGAACAGCAGCTCCCCATAATTTCTCCAGTATCTGGCCTGTATTTATTTTTGCCCACACTAGACCTCCTCATTAGTTCATCCTTCTTGGTTTCTGAGCATCCTTCCTCTGGCTTGTGTGTCACAGCAGCCTCCTTTCATACTTCTGTGCCATCCATAGGAAAAGACACTCCTCCTGCTTCTCTAAGCAGCACTCTGCTCATCCTCCACACAGTCCTGCACCAAGCTGTTTCTCACCAGCATCAGGACTCAAAGATAGCTGAATGGGAAGAAGCATCCCTGGAACCACAGAGACAGTCCTAAATTCATATCATCACAGAGGGCTTGAGAGAAACTAATTTCAAGAAAAAGGTAGGTAGGAAGGCAAGAAAATGGTTCTTCCATTTGATTACATTTTGGAGACAAGGATTTTTTTTTGTTTTTCAATTTCCCTTCATTCTCAAACATATAGAAGAGCAAAAAGGATAATCTGGAGCACAGAGCTCTTTGAAAACGAAAGTTGCTGCTAAGAATTTAAATTATTTCAATATCTATACAGTGCAGCTCTAATTAAATTAACAGGCCTGCAGATGTGCTGAAAGATCAGCAACCTACTCCTTCCCCTGAACACTCCTATTCTTTGTTATCAATGCAAAATTTGTAGCTAATTACCAACACAACTGCAGTTTCATTTAAAAAGGAAAATCAGAAAAAAAAAAAAAACACAAATAGAAGTAATACTACCTTGCAAGGAAAAGAAAGTAAAATAAGAGTTCAACCATCCTTCCCAACACGGGTGTCATCAGGTAAATACTTGAGAGCAGCATTCATCTTTACAAAAAAAAACCCTCAAGTTCCTACTCTCTCTGGGAGCTACTGAAATGGGATGACTGTACAATCTCTGATACACCAGAGAGTTTCTACAGTTACATTCAGTATCTGCAACCAAATCTCTGTTCCAACTATCCTTCCAAACCAACAGTGCTATCCCAAGTGGGACAGACAGATTTGGACAACTCGGTGTTGCAAACCCTCACTCTTTGACTCTCTGATGTCTAGTGGAAACTGCAACCCAGAGTTAGGCACTAACCCTCCCACAGATGTACAGAAAGAGCTGTGTCAAAGGGCAGGTCTGCTGCATTCAGACGTTATTAGATTCCTCACTGTGGGAAGGAAACCTGGTTCCCAACTTCTGCCTAGCAAGTCTCCTAAATGCTAAACTGTAGAACCACGTTTATGCTTGTATGCTCACTTGCTCTCACTCTACTCCCAAACATTATGAATATTCAATTACTTCCAGCAGAGAAGAGTCTTCAGTAACTGGCAGAAAGAGTTATACCTTCCATTGCAAAATTATCTGCTGGCTACAGCAGACTGAGAAATGCTACATAACCAGTGGCTCCCACAGGCAGGACATGTGCTGCAGCCACCAGGATACCAGACAAAAAGGGAGGCTCCCATTGTTTCCGTGAGCAGACTGGTACTGTACTCCTTAGAACAACTATTAGCCTAAATGCCAAGATCATGGATCCCAACAGACACAAGCTAGACACTGGTGCTGAGCAGCACTGTCAAGAGAAATAACTGTGCACAGAGCTTTAGGTACTTCAGGAAACAGAAAATACAGCAGCCTAATGACTTCCAGCATCAGACAAATAGGTGAGGGGTGGGGGGAGAGGGATTTGGAAGATCTGTTGAGGATTTGAGCACCTGAGAGGCAGTTAGACGGAACCAGGTCACACAATTTTCTTTTGTGGATATAGCTCAAAGTCTTATTTGCTGATTTTTATCATAAAGCTCCAAAATAATTTTACAGGACTCTACAGGAATCCCTGGATGTATCTCCAAACACAGGGGTGTACATAATTCTTTGTATACAAGATTGTAGACACTATTTCATGTAAAGCAAGAATACATACAACTTGTGCTAGTGCCAAGTCCTCCACAGTACAATGCATTACACCTTCCTGTCTCTCACTTGCTCTCACCCTGGGGTTGGGAGACAAACAGAAGTCACCCCTAGACATAGCATTACAGGGAACTCCCAGAGCAGCACTTTGTGTAAGGCTAACCTGCAAGAGAGTCTCTCTCCTGAACCCCAGCTGAGATATAAAGTGAAGTGCTCAAATTCACAATTACAGGTGAAATCAGGATGTCCTGGTTTCAGCTGGGACAGAATTAACTTTCTTCATAGTAGCTAGTAAGAGGCTGTGTTTTGGGTTTATGCTGAGAAGGCGGCTGATAACAGACAGGTATTTACAGTTGCTGCCAGGCCAGTCAAGGACTTTTCAGCTTCTCTGCTGTGCCGGTGTCTGCAGGTGCAGGAGAAGCTGGGAGGGAACACAGCCCCAGTTACTAGCCTAGGATTAGACTTTAGGTTTAGGATTGAGGCCCAAATTGGCCAATGTTATATTCCATATCACGCATGTCAAGCCCAGTATACAGATTTGTCTAGAAGTCCACTTTCCCTCTGGGTCGGCTCTCTCAGTCTCTTGGCCTCTTATCTTTTCCAGGATTGTGGTTTTGGGAGTCTCCCTGCTCTGGGATCATTAGCCAGGAACAGACTGAGCCTTGGTCATTGGATGGTGAGCAGTATCACTGTGTATCACTCATCTGTATATATTACTATATTTTCATTATTTTTTCAATTTTATTGTAGTTGAGTTATTAAATTGTTCTTATCTCAACCCACAAGCCTCTTTTCCCTTTACCCCTTTAATTCTTTCCCCCATCCCTAGGGACTGTGTTGTGTTTTGCTCTGTGAAAGGCTAACCTGCAACAAAGTCTCTCTCCTTAACCCCAGCTGAGATGATATGAAGCAACATGCTCAAATTCATACAGACAGTTACAGGTGAAATCAGGAATAAAGCTAATATCTTTTGATCCCTATTCTGGCCAGAAACAATCTCTTCTAGCATCTTCCCTCCTGCCTCCTCCTGACTCAAAATAGCTATGTGCATCTTGAGGGCAAAAAATATCTGGACCACCTACTTTCCATAGATGCTAATGTGCCACAAGTAACATTTGAGATGTGCACAAAATGTCTTAACCCCTCCTGTTTTAATTCAAGAAGGTACAAAACTACCTTTGCAGGGAGAAGGAAAGAAACAAGAAAGCCTCACAAGTTTTTACTTACTATACCACTTATTTCAGATATTCCCCTTCTAAATCTACCAGTAGACCTTGAGGCTATTTCCACAGCTCTAACAAATAACACATCCACCACATCAAATCTCAAAAGTCAACTTAGATCACACCACAGGCTTCTCTGTGGTGTTCAAAAGGGTAGATAAGGAATTTTCCTATACCATCGTCCTCAGAAAAAAAATCAAGGCACACAGAAGATACATAACAAAGACTTTAAGCATGAGTAATAAAGAAGAATACTGGGGGAATAAGATTCAGGGACAAGAACAAAGTTCAGCATTATTCCACTGTCCATGTACCTTAGGAAACCAAAGATAGCCTTTTGATCAGCCTCTGACTAAACTAGCTACACTCAAATCCCCTTACCAAAGCCTTCTCACATTGTCCATCAGAGCTAAAATATCCAGAAGACCACTCACTACCTGGAGAAATACCAAACAGCTCAACTGCGACAGAAAGAGAGGGAACAAGAAAAAGAAGAGCTCAGAGAGGAAAAAAAAATTAATAAAAAAAAATTAAAACCCCTCAAGCACAACTAGAAAAAAGTAAAGGCCAAGGGAAGGAAGAGAAGCAGAAAAGGGAGAAGAATTTAAAACCAGCATGAACTCCTGGATGTCACACCCTTTACAACAGTACAGCTGGGGGAGACTACTTTCTGCCTTGCTCCCAGTCCATCTCTTCACTGGTCTCTCCCTTTTTGCTTTGACTGTTTCTTTTCACCCAAGGTCTTGTTTTCCTTCTTGTCATCATTGTGGGCTTTTTCCCCCCTTTCTCCCTCAGAGCAGCTGTCGCATTTACTCAGGTCTCATGAACTGCTGTGCTGTGGATTCATGTGATTAATTATCCCGTTAGCCTTCATTAAGTCAGTGGATTGGCACTCCGGCAGAGAGGCAGCAGGACCAGAAGGAGAAGCTATTGACAGCCAGCAGGATCTGTGTCCTGCAGTTTATGTGTATGTTGGGCATGTGAGGCTTTTGTCCTCAAAAATAGCAATAGCTGAGTGGTTTTTGTATTCTTTGATAAATACAAAGCTTCTGCTTCATTGCATGTGAGGCTCGTTAAAAAAACAAAAAAACAAAAAAAAAAAACACACAACACACAAACCAGAAACAACTCTCCCCCCCCGCACACCAAAAAAAACCCCACACAAACACAAGGTCCTGAAATATTTTACTACCCCAAATAACTTCCTGCTGTAACCTACTCTGTTTTGACAATGGCTTTGGTCCTCATGCAACAATTAAAGCGTAAACCATTCCTAGAAGGTGCTGACTGCTTTCTTCCAGGTTCACCAACTCTCCAGTAAAGCATACAGTCAAAATGCTTTCTTTCATACCTAAAAGAAAGAACGCGTTTGGTCTTCTGACAGCCTGGGGAAGGAGGCTTTCTGGGAAGCATAAGACACTCATCTTTGTAGCATGGAATCAGCCTCTCCCACGCAAAAGCATGGGATGCGTTTCCTCTGATGCTCAAAGGTCAAAGAGCAAACTGTTTCTATTCAAGGTCAACATATTCATCCCAGCTGATCCTACCCTGTAACTAAGACAGAGTAGTAAACACCTTATAGGCTATGATAATTACAGCCTAAAATCTCCAGGGGTCTGCTAATAACTATTCTGCACAACTGGGAGGCATTCAGTTCCTAAAAGTTATGATGAGCCCCTGTTTTCTTTGGAGTGCTCACTACAGGTGCTGTTGGAGTCTCCCCTCAAAAGCTCACTAGCTCAAAACACAGAAGTATAGTATTTGACATGATGATATTGTGTTTTACTAGTCATTGATGACTTTCAAAACTCTGTAAGATAATTCGAATGTGGGAAACAGGGTAGTTCAACAACTCTAGTTATATCATGTGGTTTAATAAACAGAGAAACCCTAAAACAAACCAATTCTCTCAAAAGCTGTTATTTTACTATTTCATCACCACTGAAAAGATCACACCCGAAATGATCCATCACACTTACAGTTCTTTACAGTTCCAAATCACCAAAATTTGGTATACCACAAATGTAAATTTTATTACACAGCAGAAACAACTAGGAGTCTCGCAGCTCCCATTGCCAGTGCTGCACCAAAACCAGATGACTTCAGACTAGACTCAAGGAGCCCAGAATAAGCAGAGTTCATTGACCCCATTTGGGCAAGACAATACCAGGGAGCTCCCTAGGCAAGGGGCAAAAGTGTCTCCAACATGGGAAACTTTGACAGATTGTTTGAGAGACAGATCAGATAGAAGTCCAATAGAGCAGATGCTCTAAGAGGATTAGAGCAAGCGGATTAGAATCCTGGAGAATGCAAAGATCATCAGACTCACAATTCCTCTTTAAACATAATCAGGAACAAGTATCCCACTTCCCCCTCCCCACCACCAATACTCCACGTCCTTATTTCCGCTCTCCTTCAGTATTTCTCTCTCAATGATTTTAGGTTCCCAAGAGGTGATTGATGTCATGTGATGAATCTGCATGAACCTAAGCAAGGGAAGTTTCTAGAAATGCTACAGGGCCCTCTTGGGCTACAAGAAACAGGAGGACTACGGAGCTAGACAAGAACATTCCAAAAACCTCAGGCCCCAATAGAAGCAGCACTCAGGTGAGTGACAGGCAGGAATACCAGGGACAATGCAGGTCCCAAATGGATGAGGCTACTGCCAAGAACAGAAACATAACTGCTTTTCCAAACATGGTACTGTCCAGAAATCTGCTGTTCCCCTGACAGCTTCACCTGTTTGTTCCACTCCCTTCACCTCTCCCCTTCAAGTCCTTTAGAGATGTCTGAAGAGTCCACCAGCATACACTGAAGAATTCTCAGCTTTTACAATACTCTTGTTCACTCTCCTACCTTGAATCTGTCCAATTTGGGCTGTACTGTCCTTATATGCCAAAAGCATTTATCCACAGGATTTTTTCTGATAGTCTTCTAAGTGGGTTTACAGCTACAAGTGTTGGGAAAAGATCACTATATACCGAGCAGCAGCATTGGGAAGCCATGAAATGTATCCACAACATTTGGCATTTGCTTTACTTGTCAATACAAACCCACAGACATCCGAAATCACAGCATGAAGCATGAAACATTACACTATTCACGGAACCAGCCACACTATGGATAGCACAGAGTCTAAGTGAACAATTCTGCTTATCCTATAGGCTGAAATAAACTTAACATCTTTTTTCTAACAATTACAAGTCAATTCCTAACAGACAAACATTGAATGTCATTCACATGCTATAAATATGGCTGATAATGCACCAAATTATTTGATGTACTATGCAACAATTCACCCAGCTCCACTAAAAGGTAAATCATTCCAGCACCAGTTTCACAGGGCCCATGGGAAGAGAAAAAAAAAAAAAAAACAAAACAAAAAAAAAAAAAAAAACCAAACCACTCAGCCTAGAAGTGCTGGTAGTTGAAATGAACCATAAATTCAACCTATATTGACTCCATAACTGTAAACATGCATGTGCACGAGGATGGCAAATCATCACCAGCTAATGTCACAGTTGGCAGACCTCCTACATACTAAGCCATAAACTCTGGAACAGGAGGTTTCCATCTTCTGGAGGACATTGTCTAGCATTTAGACACACCATACTTAGCTCTGGATATCACCTCTCCCCCCCCCCCCCCCCCCCCTTATCCTTTCCAAATTGATCTGCAGTTCAGCTCACATACGGTCCTCCTCATGGTGTACTTTCCAGGTGACTGTCTCTCCACCTTCTCTCCTGAAGCCTGAATTTTGTGCTTTGCATTTGAAAGCAAATTCAAGCAGATCCTTGTTTGCATGTTCAGTAGAGGCTACACTTTAGCTGAAGCCATAAATCACCACCATACCTTTCTTCTGTGGATAGAGCACTTGAGTGCCAAATACAAAAAGAGGCTTTGACCAGGATCAGCAGCAACAACCACCTTACCCCAGGGCTGTAGGATCCATCCCCAGATTTAGTCTCCAAATTGACAGTGAGAACATAAATGATTAGTCCCAGTAAATGAAATGCAGGTATTGGGCTGCAAGGAGGAGGAGGTAAGAAAGGAAAGGGAAACTGTCTGACATAAACGAGTCTATCAAGAACTTCAATTAAATTGATTGATACAAGTTTGCCAGCAATAGGGAAAAGTGCCACGTACCTTCCCCAGCCTTGTTTAGACTCTAAATAGCAAAGTAAACCAATAATGCAAGGGAAGCTATAAATCTCACTAGGGCCTGGTGACAGGCACTGTGCAAAGCTATTAGAAAGGAAGATTAACTTTGGTATTCAATCCCTTAGCTTCCCAGTGCCTTCTCTTCTCTTCCTGTTCCAAGGTCAGAACCTCAGTTATTTCCCCACACACATATACTTTTTTCACTCTTACTTCTCTTAAGAGGAGTGCTCGTGGTATGGAGTGACAGGCTGCACCATGCAAGGACCCTAAAGAAGTGGCACAGGGGAGAGCACAGGACAGCCACTGTTATTCCCAAGGATCCAGTTGCTCAGGGGCTTTCCCATCTGCCAATGTTCAGGTCTCTCCACAGACTGCATCTACACAGGGCAGAGGAACCAAGGCTGGTGTTAGAGAAATGGGTTATTATACACTTGCTTGACTTAAGGTAAAACACACATCAGAAGCTCTCTACAGTCACCAGAAGGTTTGGTCCGGGCCCATTGCTTATAGGAAGGAATTCAACTGTTTACCACAATGATTCAAATTATACATGTATTACCTCTGCACTGTACATCACCTCTGCTTACACACCTCTTCCCTTACAGCTGCTGCTGTTCAGCCTTTCCACACATAAAGAATAACAACCAGGTGCCATGGGCTTCCTTGGTCAGCCCCAGGGACCTGCTGGGGCTTCTGTTCAGTCCCAGCAGTGGGGCAGTGTGTCTGCATGCCTGCAAACCCTGGCTGGTTCTCCCCTCTAATCCCTCACACCAGCCTGCAATGAATTTGCTGTGACAGGCTGGACACCTGGCTGGGGGCACGAGAAATCCTGCCCATTACAATTAGAGCCCTCAGCCAGACACACACACTTCTCTTCCAACACGCTGGAAAAGCAGGAGAGAAGACACAGCCCCTGCTACCAGTGTGCATGTGCCCCCTCCCCAAAATGGCCAAGGTTTCCTCGCTTGCCGTCACACTGCCACACACACCAGAACAACCTGTACAGCACTCCAGGGGCCAGACAAAGCAGCAGTGTTAACTCTGCAAATTGGAGACTGACTATGGGGAAGGTTCCTCAGCTCTAACTCCTACAGCAATTGGATGGAGTGAATACGAGTAACCACTGCAGCCTTGTCTAAGTCTCTCATTCTGACGGAAAAAGTACAAAACAGGGAAATATGGGGAAACAAAAACAAAAGAAGATAAACCATAAACAGATACAATAGCAAAAAAAAGCTGGATGCAGCAAAAGTAAGTTCAGCTGTCTCATGGAGACATACTATAGCTCCCCCTGATTACCCAATAAGTTATTCCTTCTAATGGAAAACTATAAATTAAAGGCATTTTTCCTTTAGGAATTAAATCAGTGTTAAAAGCAAAGGCAAGAAGTAGCATTTTACAAGGCAAGGATGCCATGATGCTTCTATATATAACGGTAATAGTCAATGTAAACGGAATTTCTGAAGACGTCTTGGTAGGGCAGCTGATGGGGGACCAATTAAAGCAAAATAAGTGAGATCAGCACAGCAAAAGGCCATCTCCTTTTGAACATAGAACTCTGGAAAGCGCTTTGGCAATGCACCCACACCTGGCCCACTCTTTCAACCTTTGGTAGTTAAGCTCTCCCCTACACCTCTCAATCTTGAACTTAACCATCCCTGCTGTTAGTGCAGCCCATGCACCTGTAACCTGAGCATCTGCCAATTGCTGAACTACACAGCAATGCGCAAAACATCCAAAGTGCAAACTTTAATTTATTGAACTAACATAGCCTATGAAGCCCAGCACCTTGGAGATGAAGTAATGCATTACATTATCTACTGATAATCTGCTTTATATTCTCCAGAGAGCTTTTCTTCTTCGGGACACCGTGGGAAATTTAAAAAAATATATATATATATAAAAAAATAAAATAACAATATTTTTAAAAGAACAATGCTTTTGACAGGGCGTATGGTTTCTGAACTCCACTAATGTACAAGAGAGAATCAGACAGTAACTGTCAAACACAGGAAAACAGCCAGCCACTTTGATAATAAGAATGTTGCCTTCTGTGACCTGCTATGATAAAAGGGAAATAAGTATCCCTGAGACCCATCTGCAGTCATCTGCTTTTAACCACTATGGTGGGAGCTGTGCTGACAGACTCCCATCTGCTGGTAGATAGATACCACAGAAGACACCCTGGAAAAACCAGTCTTCATTATTAGAATAAAGTTATATATTTGGGCATACATACACACGTCTCACCTAAGGCTGACAACTATGCTAGGGATTCCCCAGGAAATTCTCATCTGTCCCCACTCCTATTACTTTGCAGTTGTCAGAGGCAGGACTTACAGCTCAAAGGGAGAACTTCAACAGCTCACAATAACTTCATGAACCATAAAACAGCCCTCCTGAAGCAGGACCCTTACAATCTACTCCTGAAATTTAGGCAATAATTATAACTGCACTTTCCTACCAGCAATTTTTTGCTGTTCAGTTACTCACAGGGGAATGAAATCGTTGTGACTTTATCAGCCTGTTGCTGAACTGTCCTTCCATAAGCAGTTCTTATCTACAGAGTCTCTCTACCCTCAGTAGTTAAGTCCCTTAGTACCCTGAAGCCTTCATTCACATCAGTCAGGTTAATACAGCCGCAAGTCTTGTTTGATAGCTCCCTCTGAGGCACGATGCACATATAAACTCTAAAGATTTTCCACAGGAGATCATGACAGGAGATAGGCTTACAGAGAATGAAGGATTTTTTATTGCCCCGTTAAAGACAGAAATCTGTGGCTGCAATTTATTGAACAGTAAGACATGCAAGGAATAAAATTTGTCCAAACACAACAAACAGCAAACGACCCAATCTGGGCACCTATCAAGGGAAACAATGACTTCGGCTCAACAGCTGTCATGCCAGGATGGGAGTTATTACTGTCAATGAAAAACAACCAAACCCTGATAAAGAAAATACATCCTACACAGAGGAAATAGAGAGAGGGGGACAGCAGAAGCACATAGTGACAAGTACTCATCTGGAATGGGCAAAGACAGACCTGTAACAGGCTGCAAATTACATGGCATTTGGGTATGAGAAAAGGATCGGACAAACTGAAACCACTGACAAGTCCCAAACAGATCCCACAATCTCTGTTTATTAGTTATCCTTCTGTTTGGTGGTTTTTACTAAACTGAAGCAGCAGAATTGAGTCTATAGGGCACAGACATGAACAATAGGAACTCAGATACATTCCTGCAATTCTGCTGGTAGATCTGACAAAGTCAATTACTCTCCCTGTGCCTCGGTTTCACTGCACAGAGAGCTCCACACACCACATTTTATGAAGCATTTTCTATCATAGGAAACCAAGTCTCTTTTTCCTTAGAGAGTTAGGAATCATGACATTTCCAGGTTTTCATAGCACACAATGCACTATTTGGCATTTTTATTACCTAGTTTGTGAGCACCAATACCAGAATAGATGCAGCAGACACTTGGCTTGCCTTGTCTATGCAGGAGGACAAATTAAAAACTTTATGAAAAATCCCTCTTGATCAAAATGATCAAGCATCATGCCTGGGATTTTGTCACTGTGTGGTAGAGTCACCTGGCAATGGCAGAGAAAGCAGGAGCTGAGCTTTTCCACAAGCAATGGCACATCACAGTTGCACTTCAGGGGAGGCACTGAAGGGGCCAGGCAGTTGTGAGCAAGCCTGGTCTCATCGGGAGGGGGCACTGGTGACACACATTACCCAAATCTTCAGGCTACCAAACACCAAAGTGACAGAAAACTAATGTTAAATTAAAATATGAATGTATATTGTTTTGATGTTCTAGTAATTTGATGACTTGTAAAATTAAACACTGCATTGTCCTAAACTAATACAGGTAAGACGTCTGCACTTCTGTAAAACCAAGGGTACTCCCTACCAAGGCATCTGTAAAAGCATCCATGTCACCACCAGCTACTGGTGTTTGTCCAGCAGTGAGCAGACAGAGCAGTTCGCTGAACAAAGATATTATGGATGCTGCCCACGGAGGTGCTCTGAGAAACTGTGTATGGGTTCTTGGATTTTGGGAATACAGACTTCTATCTGCAAATTGTAGTTAATCTCGGAGACCTTTCTAGGTTGAACTTTCTACGGAGTTGCTGCTCGCCTGTGTCTCCTTTCTTTTGTAGAAGCTCTCAGCCCCTCAGACCAGAATCAGCTTGCTGCTTCCATTTGGATTTGCTTCCATTTACATTTGGAATTGGTCTGCATACAAAACTGGCTCATCCCAGCGCTAGAGATGTAGAGTTTTTTTGGATCTCGCACTAGGTTAGTGATGAGTTAGGAGCAACCATCCATGCAGCAGCTCACGTTTAAGCTACGTAAATACGGTGTTAACTCTTTCAAGAGACTGAGACATCTCACCCTAAAGTCCCTGACAAGGTCCCAAAAGCAAGGCTGCTATAGAAGATAATGTTCAGGAGCCTCACCAGTTTGTACTGATCTCAGCAGCTCTCATTCTTCAAACTTGGCCACTGAGGACTTGTTTCACTCTGAGCCTCTGACTCAGCCTGAGCAGCCCCACTTGCCAAATCTCACTCTAACCAGCTGTAAGTTGCTCTCCTCACTGCCCAAGAGCAATACTGCCCCTGAGAAATAAGTACAACTCCTCACGTAGCTTGAGCTCCCAACACTTAGGAAATGCGTTGGTTATATAGCAAACATGTATCGATTTAGGAGCTCGAATCTGGATACCCTGAGCAGTCACCACTCCTGTCAATGGCGGGGCTGGCTCCTGATCTCGCTCCTCGGTCAGCCCATGGCCCAAAAAAGGAGTGAAAGGAGATGATGCCCTATCAGCTAGCAACATCAGGTTTGCAACACAGACGGGCAGTTTTTATTTCATCCAGTAGAGGGCAATACTAACATAGGAAAGAAACAGTAAATTACAGCATTTCATGCACTGGAACAAACAAGCAAATTAATTAAAAGCCCTGATCCAGCAGCACTGAGCACAGAACAAAGCACTTGGCCGGTCTACGGGCCCATTCCGTCAAAAATCCTTCCCCAGCCTGGCCCCATTTAGTGGCAGGTTACCCTGCACTAAATTTTTAGATGCTTATTTCAGGTAAGATTTTTACTCTTCTGATTCAAATTTTCTGTGTTTTAATGGTCTGTCTTGGATCACAGCAGAATCACACAAACCTTTCTGTTGGTGTTCATTAAAAAACCAAATCCTTCCATCCCATACAACTTTAGTCTGCACATTTTGCAAGGCCCAGAAGATCAGTTCTCCATCATTCTCCCCAGACTAGCCTGTTTGATATTGACCATTTCTTACCAATTAGAAGATAAAAATGTGTCAGCATTTAATTAGAAATGGAATGGAACCACCTCATGCTAGTTAAGACCTGAAATTAACTTTCTATGACCAAAGCTACCATGTATGCACATAATCACCACACATTTCTAAAGCCTGTGACAGTACAGTAACAAACTGTGCTCTAATAGCACAAGGAGTTTCAGAGGCTAACTCAATGTATTTTGAAAAAAACCTTTTTCTCCCTATTTTATAAATCAAACTCTCTATAACATAATATAACATAATCAAACTCTTCTATAACATTTCCATCCTAAGACTTCAAAATAATTTACAAACATAAATGAGTGAAGTCTCAGAACAAAGTTTTGGTTTTGGTCCATTGAAGTAAAAGTCCTTCTTTAGAGACTGGGAAGTTGAAGCACGTGACATCAGTTTCCCCAAAGTCATACTATATGTCTGCAAAGGAACAAAGAAAATAACTTCTTCTTTAGCTCCAATCTTGTATTTTAACCATTTACACATTCTGCTATTCATGTTTACTAGCACAAGATACTTTTGCTTCTTTTATGAAGTCCTCATTGTCCTCAGTTTATGGAGTTGGGAGATGGAGAGAAACTATTTTTCTATTCACGCTGTTCTGGTATTATGTTTATTTGCTTATAAACAAGATAAAGGTATTTTCTAGTGTTTTGTTCATTCTATTTACTTTTCCTTTCTCCAAAACAAAAACACCCAGGACTCTTTACAGACTTTTTTTTTTTTAATCAAATAATCTTCTCCATAAGCATCAGGCAAGCCAAGTCTCACCATGACTGATCTCAAGGTTAAAAAGCATATTGCACACAGTTCAGTGCAAGAAGAGAGTAATCTACTGAAATCAGTGTAGAAAGGGCCGTTAAAACCAGCAAGGAACACAGCTTTTGCACCTAGGGAAACGTACTAACCAATTCACAGACCTTGACCCAGATTTCTGCATAGATGCTTAGGCACCTAGCTTGCATGGAGCTCATCGGGACTTCCAACATGCAGTAGAAGTAAGATGCCTTCATGGATATGAGCCTTACTTCTTCCTCCCTCTCCCCTGCAGCCAAATAGGACCAATTCTACACAGCATCAGAGGTGTGAACTCTCTCAGTCTATCTACTCTATGTAATGGTGATTTTTTGAGCAAGTTATGATCATGTTTATGGTAACAAATTTATCCTAAGGCAGAAAAGAGAAATTAATTCAGACATAGGGCTACATGTAGTCACACACCTGATGCAACACACAGTGATGACTTACAGCCTGTTGTACGCAGACACAGAGTTACTGCACCTCCCAGTCATACAACAGTGGCAGCCTATTTGCTGTTCCTCCTCACATCAAAGCTCAAAACCAACAATTTTGCCGCCTGTTTTCATGCATGATTTTTACATTACTATCATGAGAACACAAAAACAACGGACCCTAAAGGCCTGGAAACAAGGAGGTCTTTGCCATATCATCTTGACTCCTATATCTCACTTTCAAAATCATAGAATAGTTATAATAACAACTGCCAATCCTTTCAGCGACACTCAGACTTGGAAATTATCGAGTTCATTACTGGTGACATAATACTATGCTATCAGAGAACAGCAAGGACAGGATATTTAGGTGTTAGAAGAGACCACTAAGCCAGTTAGGCTAACTTCTTTTAAAGGATTGACACAAGATACTTCCAGGCATTACTACTTAAAATGTGGGGAAAATTTCTGACTGCTAATACCTCTGAATCTTGCCACCCTATCCCTGCGGCCAACACTTCTGCTCTAATAGGGGGCTAGTGCAAGGGTTGAGTAAAAGCATTGCTTGAGTGGGACAGGCTTGTTTGTAACAAAACTAGTTACCTATTTAAATACGGTATTTTCACCCACCGCATAACACAGAATCAACCTGTAGCATCAGCACTTTCACTGACAGCAAATTAAAGATCCTGTAAGTAAGGCTGTAAGCAGAGGGCTAATTGTGTTGTCCTGAGTAAGAGAGGCTGTGAGACAACAGGAGTATCTGCACTGCTGAAGGGAGGGCAGGAAACTGGGCTGGAGAGAGAGGGACAGCTCTATGTCTCCCTGATCCTCTCCAAGCTGACATGCACAGTCATCACCACATGAGATGATGCCTGACTGTAATTATGCCCATTGTCACCTCCAGCAGCATAAAGCTATTACTGATTGAGAAACAATTATAAGTTGTAAAAGAGGCTTGAGTCTGGGACCTGGAAAACATCACATGGTGCATATGGGGGAGCTTCCTTATCTCTCACAAAAACAAGCAACTCCTAACACTACGGAGATTGCAGGCAACAAGCAGTCAAGATGCCTCCTGCATGCAGCTTTGCAAATGCATCCAGACTCAAGTCAAGTTCATCAACCACCCCACTCAGGGACAGACACCCTTCATACAGCGTCGATCCTAGAAACGAAGCGGTCGCCCACCATCCCAGTGCTGCATCTCTACACTGTTCAGACATGCTGACCTTGATCTACAGACTTGGGGCTTCACTCCCTCCCACACAGGCACAGCCCAGCCAGCACACCTCCGTCAACACACCCAGTGCCCCATTAACAACCTGACTGCTGTGCAGCACTCTCAATGCCCCACCCCCTCATCCCCCTGACCCAGGCCATCACACCTTAGGTGAGGCAGCCCAAGCCAGCCTCCTGTCCAGCACATCCCACCAGTGAAGGAGACTTTGCTCCAGACAGCTGCTGCAGCAGGGAAACACGAGGGCTCTATTACAAGAGCACATTTCTATGAACTTAATACAACTCACCTCCACAGTATGATCATTATGTTCTATCTGCTCTGTATGAGGCATTTTCTTACAAGCCTATGAACATTTCCTAAACAAATACTGCTATATTTTAAACCCAATCAGTTTCCAATTCTCCTGTCTCCCTGAACACAGAGGCCTTTCACATATGTAATATCTGCATGTTCCATCATTTCCAAGCATGTACTAGTTTGAAAAATGTTCCAAACTCCACTGCTTTAAGACATATCACACAATTTGCATCCTATATGGGCAAAACCTAATGCAGACCCACATTTCAGAAGTCCACATTCACAAGTTTCCAGGTGGCTGTTGCTTACAAGGGCTACCTAATGCTAACTTAAATGCTGGCTACAAAATCATGTTCTGAATTTCAAGTGCAGAACACATCTAAATCATGGAGGTACATCATTCTGTCTGTTTATTCCAGCTTCCACACTGAAAAAGCAGCACTGAGTTTGTATTAAAGAAACAATTATGTTTATGCCCCCCCATGCACATACACACACACAGACAGACGTAAAGCAAGTACTGGATATACTGCCTTATCCTTTGATGCTAAAGCAAAACAATATCTTGAACTACTACAGAAAAGAGACCAACAATTGAATGAACCAGGAACAAAGGACAGGTGTCCACAGCTAGCGAAACACAGACCTTAAACAAGTGTTGTGAAAGGCTCTTTAGGTAGCTGTTGTGTTTCAGTATTTTCTCTTTAAATTTTCTGTAAGGCTGAAAAGGACAAATGGCAGGGTATATTTAAGCAGCATGATCTATCTCCACTTTAATTTTTAATTTCCCAGTAAAAGTAACAGTGTTATCTCTAGAAACTCACTTGCTCAGGGGCATTTTTCTAGTCTCCAGCTTTGCATAAATTCTCCCCTGAGATGGTAAGGTCCCCCGGCTCTCATCTAGCAAACATCTGACAAAATTGCCTATTAGACGATAATGGTCCTCCAGCAAGAGGGGAAAACACAGATCCGTGTTTCCGTGCTGTCTTCTCCCTCCACCCTCTCAGTCCCCGACACAGAACAGACAGACTGCAACAGCTAGCTGCCTGTTCTTGGGGAAGTCAGGGGGTGAGACATGACTTCTGAGAGTTCAGAGAGGCTCAGCAATACAGGGGAAAGCCTGCTTGAATGTGAATTTCACAACTGTTTCCTTATAGTTTAGGCCGTTTTTCCTTCCTCTCTAGCTAGCAAGGACAACCCAGACCACTGCAGGGTTAAGCATTTAGCTCCTGTAGCCCACCATGCACTCTACAACTGGCAAACTCAGAGTTCTTTAAAGGGGACCAAAGATGACACAGCAAGAGACAAATGTCAAACATGCCCCGAAAACACAGAAACCAGCCCTGCTTTCCCAGCATTAAATGTTCTCTAGCAAACACAGCCTCACACACAAAGAGAATCCCTGCTGGCCTCTCATCTGCCACGGCTTGTGTATCTGCACAGGAACCCAGCAGGAAAGAATCAGGAGGTCTCTTCCCATCTTTCACCCTCCTGCAAATAAATATTTTTCAAAGAACCAAATATTTATAAGAGGAAGGAACACAAGTGCAGAAGCAAGGACAAGAGCAATGTGTTTTCAACCGAGTTGTTGCCCTCAGTGGGTGTGCTTAAGGGTATACCTGCCAGCAATTCCAGTATTTGTGTCCCAAACCCCACTTACCATCGTCATTCCTGAGCAACCTGGTGTTGGGTGCATTACCTCCTCATTCAGCTAGGCACTTTCCATCACCCTCCTGAAGAGAACTGCTTCCCCTGAGAAGCCTCAAACAGAAAGCTTCAAAATTCAGATTTTTTTTCCTTCTGCCCTACCTTGCTGGAGACCACCCATGATTTACAGTTCTGGAGCCAAATTCTTCTCTCTAAATTAACAGCAGTGAGGGTAAAGGAGCAAGACCCATGAAAGGGAGGTCAGAATCTAGCCACTGGCTTCCTGTGCCCTGGATCTGCCAGACACACGAATGCTACATAGAGAGTTGCTTTGCTCAAGGGAAAGAAAAGAGTGCGCTTCATGCAGCAGGAGCATCTCTGGCTGGCAATCTCCAAAACAAACAGTACTGGGAATGAAAGAACCATGCCCTTTATACTGCTCTTGCAGTACACATTTGCTGTAATCTTCCCAACACTGACTTCTACTAGGCTCCACTGAAAGAAAAGCGCTTAAGACATTTCAAAATTAACAAAGCAAAATGCATATGCATTACAGAGCAGCAATGTAGAATTGAACTGGCAGTGAAATGAACTGACTGGATCAGTTAAAGTTATTTTATATCTGATTTCAATTATTCTGCTATGCAAGGAGGTGAAGGTCACAGAACAATTTAGTGGCAGGGCTGCAGATGGATCCCAAGTGACTGACAGCTAACCCCTCCTCCTCTCCTGCCCCAGTCTATCTCTTAACTACCAAACAGCACAGGAGTCCCTTATCAGCAAGTGGCAGATGCAAGTGAGTCTCTAGGATGGAAAAAAAGGAGAAAAAGGGGGTCCCTCAGGTTTTGAGGGGGATGAGCGGTTGCTGGGGACATCACTTTTCCATGATGTACTATTCTTATTTTTCATTAGATTACACAGACCAAACATACTTGTCTATTAAGCAGAAAGGCATCAAGGGACCCAAAAAAAGACAAATTAATTCCTGATTTATGAACAGAAACAGCAAAAACCATAAGGGGAAATCAGCATATTGTTCATGTTCTAAATTATCATTTCATAGACAAAACTGGGAATAAATCCAGGAACAAAGAATAAAAGCAGAAGGGCTGTGGTTGTAGTGCTGGGGGTCTAATGCACAAAGGAATATTATGGAGAATACTATTAATTCAGTCACATGGAGGAATAATAGTATGACTGCAAAACAAAGAGTATTTAGACTGACTGTATAGTAGGGCTAACCCAGACCAAAGGTTTTCACAATCTTAATAGCAACAAGAGTTTTGTATATATGTACATATATATGGGTGCATGTGTGTAACACTTTGAACTTCCCATAGCATCCTCCACTTCTCCAGTCCTCCCATCCTCCCACATTTCCACCAGTGAAGCAGAATCTTGTTTGCAGCCTCTTGTAATTCTGTGCTTGACTTCCACACACAGATCTACTATAGGGACTGTGCAATGCTACACTGAGTGTTGGACTACGGTAAACTTAGCTGTGATCTAGCTTTGACATAACTGAGCACTAGGCAAGATACACAGGGATTTGGGAAAAGTGGTTAACTCTTACAGTTGAAGGGTGGGATGCTGGAAGTTGCGACTGAAATACAGAACAGCTCAGGGCTTAGGCAACAGGAACTGTGGCAGTCTGACTTCTGTCAGACAAGGAAAGGCTGTCACACAGTCAGAGTACAGAACTCAGAAAGTGTTCAGATACAGTCTGTGAAGATACACTACTTAACACATAAACCAAACATGCAAAGCTAACTAGAGCTTTTACACTTGCTTAGCACATAGATAGAGTCATGACAGATGGGTGACAAAAGATAAATAACCAACAAGAAAACACATGGTAATTACAATACTGTACACACAGGAAGGTAGTAATATAAGGTAGCACTGAAAGAGTACAAAGTAAACCCAGCTCATGGACATAAGGGCTGGAATCCTAAATGTACAGCTTGACACCAATGCGTGAACAGTGCTGTGCTGGTATATTTGCAATTTGCCATAATGCCTAATTAAAGAAAAGAAATAACAAATACAACCTTGAATCACATCTATAGTTTAAAAGAACTTTGATAAGACAAGATCCTTATTAGAGAGCCCAGAATCACCTCCCTTGACTTCCTGGCCATGCTTCTCTTTATGCAGTCCAAGATGAGATGATCTTTCTGAGGTGCAGATGCCAGCTCATGTCCCATTTTTCTTCTGCTGATATCCCCAAGTTCTCCTTCATAGGGCTGCTCTCAATCCATTCATCCCCTAGTCTGTATTGATACTGAAGATTGTCTCGACCCCGGTGCAGGACCTTGCACTTGGCCTTGCTGAACTCCATGAGGTTCACACGGGCCCTTTCCTCAAGCCTATCAAGGTCCCTCTGGATGGCATGCCTTCCCTCCAGCAAATCAACTGCACCACTCAGCTTGGCAGGGGGATTGGACTAGATGATCTTTTGAGGTCCCTTCCAATCTCTAACATTCTGTGATTCTGTGATCAGCAAATTTGCTAAAGATACACTCAATCCCACTAACCATTAATAAAGAGATCAAACAGTACTCGTCCCAACACAGACCCCTGAGGGACACCACTTGTTACCAATCTCCATTTGGACATTGAGATATTGACTGGAACTCTTTGGGTGAATCCATCAAGCCAATTCTTTATCCATTGAGTAGTCCCATCCATCAAATCCAGATTCACTGCTTCAATCACAAAAGACTTTTAAAAATAAAACAGGAAAAAAAGGCAATTAGAAATTGTGCAAAACCCCAATTAATATGTCATATCTAAAAATAATTTACAACTGGGATAGCCCAGCAGGCAAGATCCATTTGGGCTGCATTTGCAATGATTTCACTACCTCCTCTTTCTTAGAAAGACATTAAAATCAAAGGAATATAAAGCATCAAGGGAAATCCACCTGTGCATCAACTCCACCTCTGCTCTCCTCTCTCTATGTCTTTTAAATAGCCCTTAATCCCCCACCCAGGCTCCACAACCTGTGCTCAGACCACATCTCCAGCAGCACTGAATGCAATTACTGTAACTGATGTGCTGCTTTTGTTAAGACCATAGTATCAATAAATAGGAGTAAAACAAGCTGCTAAGGAAGATGCAGGAAATTTATTAGAATGGATGCATGCAGTAGCTGGCGTAATAACTGTTGATGGCCAATTCATAAATCACAGCTGGATTCTTTGGGAGACTTGTAACTCCCAGGTGGCTTCCCTCATAAAATAACAACAGTATGAGGAAACAAATGAGACTGCTGTCAAAGCCAGCGCAAAACCTCTGCTATGCCAGTCACAGCCTCAAAAGCTAACAAGGATCCATTAGTCTACGTTACCAGGTTCAGAAACAGCTAAAAATCTGGGTGGAAATGTCAGGACAAGAAGTTCTCTCACCCACTTTTCCAGATGAGTGGGAAGTTGCACCTCAGACATGCTCTCTAACCTCCCTCAAGGCCTGCAGTTCTAAGAGAGCCCAGTGACCCAGAAAGCAATCCAGTACCTATCAAAGGCCATCCAGCACTTCAGAAGCACCCAGTCCCTGCAACATCATCTCACACCCAGCCAGCACACTGAGACTGCCCGCACCCAGTGCAGCAGCCCAGGGTGGCTAAGGGAGTTACCACAGCAAAGGGCAGTCCTACAGGTCCTGGCTTGAATGTGACTGCTGGCAGGCTGTGGCAAAAGACCCAAAAGCACAGCAGTGTGGCTGAGCAACCCAACCAGATGAATGTCACCCTGCTCTGAAGGTGGTAGGCCCACCCAGAAGCAGGTCTGCATCATCCTCTGCTACGCTAACCCCATGGCTTGACAGGCAGAGTCTTTGCAGTAGCCCAGAAGCAGACATACTGCACTGTTTCAGTTGCCCCATCTTCTCCCCTGGGCAGCCACAATGATCTCATTACCTGCATCTGACCCCAGTACTCTCTAAAATAGAGACATGAGAGTGGTAGTGCCCTGGCCCATTCCCTCCAGCTTTCACAAACCCCCAGGATATGCAGGGTCCTTGATCACAAGACGCTGGTAACCAGCTATCCCATGACTATCAAAATGGATGAACTGGCAAACTGGGGCATCAATCTAGACTCCTGCCTAAATCCCTGGTGTCCCTACCTGTTCTATATCCCCTTTCTCCCATATCCATATCTGTGGTGTCTGATCCATGTCAGTGGTGATGAGAGGGTAACAAGGACAGAAAGGAGCTTACAGATGACAAATGTTCCATGTAAATTTTTAATGGCCATAAATGTGTTTTATTTTTATGATGATTTATTAATGTGCTTATAAGTGTATAGACTGGCCCAAGGCATCATTCCATTGTATTAGAAGTTGTTGCTGCTTGCAGCTGGGGGTGATAAATAGTACCTCCTGTGCAACAGACTCAGGAGACTTATTATGCAAACAGTTTACCCTTTAGGGCACTGCACTGCACTACGACCAGGACCATGGCACTGCAGCCTTACAAGCTGTAACTGCTACATGCTGTTTCAAAGCCTTCTCCTCTCCCTAGGGTACTGCCAAGAATATATGTAGGCTTATGCTGTAGGTTGAATCTATCATGGCCAAATCTCATTTCAGTCTGTATTCACAAGCCAGTGTCCTTCTTGAGGGGTCCATCTCGCACATAACCAGCCTGGCTGGCTCCATGAGGGCCCTGCAAGTATTGCCCACTGGGTAACACTGTTCAGCATATCACAACATAGTGGCTTACCCAGCAAGACCTGAACTCACTCTGGGCTTCCTGCTTCTCCAGCATATGTTGCAACAACACTACCATTTGGCACTTATGCTGCATCTTTTATTTAGGAATCTTGGAATGCTTTTTAGCAGCATCATTATCCTCATTTTCCTTTTCTCATGTAAGGAAATAATTCACCTAAGTCCAAAAGAGTGCAAGCCACAAAATGGGAATGGGGAAAAGATTCTTCAGTTGCTCCACAGTCTAATCCTACTGCATTATTCCTCAATATATCTTACAGACAAGAAGAGTTAACAAGATGCATACTCTAAAGATCTCACAGCACTTCAGCACTATAAGCTTAATCCAGTTTTATAAACCATTATCCATTAAACTGAGGCACAGGGTTGTCAACTAATTTGGCTAAGGTCCTGCAACCATTTAGTGTCAGAATCATTTGCTTTACAAGCTAAGCATTTGACACTGTCCCGTATGACATCCTTGACTCTAAATCAGAGAGACATGGGTTTGATGGATGGACCACTAAGTGGATAAGGAACTGGCTGAATGGTCACACTCAAAAGATTTGCCATCAACAGCTGAATGTCCAAGTGGAGACTGGTGACAAGAGGCATTCTGCAGGGGTTGGTATTGGGACCAGTGTCATTTATCATCTTTGTCGAAGACATGGACAGTGGGATTGAGTGCACCCTCAGCAAGTTTGCCAATGACACCAAGCTGTGTGGCACAGCCAACACACTGGAGAAAAGGGATGCCACCCAGAGGGACCTTGACAGGCTTGAGAGGTGGGCCCATGCCAAACTCCTCAAGTTCAACAAGGTCAAGTGCAAGGTCCTGCACATGGGTCAGGGCAACCCCAAGCACAAACACAGGCTGGGAGGAGAACGGACTGAGGGCAGCCCTGAAGAGAAGGACTTGGGGGTGTTGGTTGAGGAGAAGCCCAACATAAGCCATCCATGTGCACTTGCAGCCCAGAAAGACAACTATATCCTGGGCTGCATCAGGAGGAGCGTGACCAGCAGGTTGAGGGAGATAATTCCGACCCTCTGCTCTCATGAGACCCCTCCTGGAGTACCGCATCCAGCTCTGAGGCTCCCAGCACAAGACAGACGTGGAGCAAGTCCAGAGGAGGGCAATGAAGATGGTCAGAGGGCTGGAGAACCTCCGAGTGATGCACAGCAACAAAGAGGAAGTCAGGCAAAAACACCAGGAGGCCTGCATGGATGAACAAGGAACTCCTGGACAAACTTCAACACAAAAAGGAAGTCTACAGGGGGTGGAAGTAAGGACAGGTAGCCTGCGAGGAATACAGAGAAATCGTCCAAGCAGCCAGGGATCAGGTTAGGAAAGCTAAAGCCCTGATAGAATTCAGTCTGGCCAGGGACACCAAGGGCAACAAGAAAAGCTTCTATAGGTACAACCTGGTCTAGTGGAAGGTGTCCCAGCCCATGGCAGGGGTGTTGGAACTAGATGATCTTTAAGGTCCCTTCCAACCCAAACCCTTCTATGAAAGACCCCAAGGAAGAGAAGGAACACCACTGTGGCCTTCGCTGTTACAAACAAAAAATTCTAGTCAATACTAAAAAGCTCAGGAAGAAATACTAACTTCTCTAATTCTTGCTCAATACATAAACCATGAGACCATGCATCTTCTACCACATTCCTTATGCAAGGGCCTTTCTTTTTTTATATATTTTCTGTTAGAAGATCCTAGGCATGCAGGCCACTTTACCAAGAGATTTACACCTTTCATTAAGGGAAGAGCAATAGGCAAAAGTCACAACAGAAATAACACAGAAAGGGCCACAGAAAAAAATGATGCATATATACTGACAGAAATAACAATGTTGATGCCGTGGACTGCCTCCCAGGCAGTTAGTACCTGACAGCATTTGCCCCCTTGAGCACACACTGCACACTCCTGACTTACAGGGTGCAACTCTGACCTAAAATCTGAGGCTCCAGAGGCAGCGGCTATGGCTGCTGTGCATATCATGCAGCCCTGAACATGCAATGAGTACTCAGTCAGTAATAAATAACTGTAATAGATTTGATCAGGCTTGAAAGTGCTCACTTCTTAAAACCATCCCAATTTAACTTTAATTATAATCCCTTTTTTTTTTCTTTTGTTCTATACGGCTAGCTTTGATATTGAAAGTGAAGGAATAAGGGCTTCCAGTAGCATCACTGCTATCAAGGTAATAGATGTGATAGACTCAGGCTTACCACTGGCCAGGTTATTGATTAAAATTTGTCAGAAGATGCTTTGGAAAGGCTGCAAGAGGCTTCAAAGAGGAAAAAAAAAAAAAAAGAAAAAAAAAGTAAAATGTATTTCACTCCCAGAAGTGTATTTCTAAAGACTGAAGGTCAATTATCCCAACAATTTACAGCCAGTCTCAACAATTTGGCTGGATTAGAGAGTATAATACAATAGGGGAATTCTCACTCACTCTCCTCACCCTCTCTTCTTTAGCAGCAGGTTTGACTGTCAGAAACAGCAGTAAGTGCAGGGCACCTATACTGGTGAATAAAGCAGCAAACAAGCATTTGTCAGTGGATCTTGCCAAGTGTAGACTTAGAGAGCACATGCTAACTAGCAAGCATTGCAGAAAGCTTTAAAAGCCTGAAAGACTGAGTTGGTGACAAATCGGCAAACAGGAGATGGATGCTTTAATCACCAAGGTTATTTGATTGGTGGGGATTATCAGTTATTGGAATATACACAGAGATTTGGCAGTTGGAAAGTGGATTTGTACAGAAACAATTATAGTTTTGCATAACCTGTTCATCCCTCACTATCTCCTCCCTCTTTCCTTCAGCACTGAGCTGCCAGAAACACAGTTCTGCAGGCTCTGCCACTGTAGCCAGTAAACAGAGCTTTGCTGCTCTTACGCTCCCACCACACTGTCCCACACACCCAGCCTGGTACTATCTTAGCCACCAGAATTGGATCTTTTCCAATTATTTCAACTTATTATTTTAGCTACTCACAATGCAGGTAGTAACAATAGATATCACAACCTGGACGGGTAAAGCAAGGCTGCCAAGCTGCTCTCACCAGCAGCCAGACACCGCGAGAGGTTGTGAGCTGGTATGTTGTTTATATCCAGGGTCACTAACTGGGTTGGTACCTTCCTGCTACCCAAGCAAAAAGTTCTCATACACCCTCGTTGACCTTAAAAAGGACAACACACGCCTATGGTGCAAGCGCTTTGTCTATTAATTACTGCAAAATGCGTGCACATCATGCTTTCCTGACCAACAGGATTATAAATCCATTAGGCACGCCTCTACCTGCTCATGTGCCAAAGGGGGTGATGAGTATTTTCTGCCCATTCCTACCTTTCATAGGTTATCAACTACTCATTTCCCCTCTCCTCAGAGCAAACAAGAACTACAAAATCTCTGACCCAGAGCACATAAATATTTTATTTCAAATTATTTCAAGTTTCCATTCCCTCAAATGCACAAAGCTGTCTTCCTCCCACAGGGGTGCAGAAGGGGTTAAAAGCCCGCCCTCATTCTCATTGATGGAGGCTATCCAGCCATGACCCTGGCTGAGCAGCAGACACATAGGAAGTGGATTATCAATAACTCTTTTTTTCTGCCTTCTTTCAACTTCTCTCCATACAACGTCAATGAGCTGGAAAATGAAAGGAATAATGCAGGTTTAAGAGGCCAATAATTAGGTCACAGCTGATCTCAGCTCAAGTCAGCTGACAGTTGGTGCCTATCCTGCCCTAGTGAGCATAGGGGCTTTCAGGACTCACAGGTTTAGGTCAGCCTCCCCTTCTCTCTCCACCCTACCTCTTTGTTCCTAGACTCCTGAGAAGCAAAATCAACGACTGTAATGCAAATCTACTAGGTTTCCACCCACAGGAGTTTACAGGGAAAAATTACTTTGCCTTTGTCCTAGAATACCTTAAATCTCCTTTCCTGCTGCCTCACCATCATCGTGTCAGACCAGCACCACAGCCGAGTTACTGCTCCCGCGCTGTCCCCTTCCTCCCCCAACTCCATCCTGCCCACTCCCAAACATAATCTCAGTGTTTGCTTGTTTTAGCTTCCATAATCCTGTTGTTTTGCAAATCTCCTCGCCATAATCCTCCTTTTGTCTGTCAGTACAATTTTTTTTGCTGTGGGGAGGGAGTTGAAACATTGCTGGGACTGGAGAAAGCCTTTGCTGCTGGTTTTCAAGGCTCTGCTCATTTTCAAGCACATCCAAGGATATTTGGCACTGCTGCCGACTCCAAATCTGAGGCAGGGGGTGTTGGCCACAGCCTCCAAAACAAAAAGTTCACTGGATCAAACCAGTGGCTGCTGCAGAATTAATAGCAGGGTAGCAAGGATGTGTTGTTATACATACCTGCACACACTAGAGGGAGAGCAGGCAAGAAAAGTAAGGAAAAGAGGAAGAAAACCTCCACTCTCCCTTGAGGAAGTGCTTACACTGTCATTTTTACCTGTGCAAAGCAGGGGTCAAAGCCAAGGAGCAGGGCACTGCTGTAGGCAGCAACACACAAGGGCAGAAAGAACAAAGCCTGTATCACTTGCACACTAACACAATGGTGATGGGCAGGCAACCAAACTGGTAATTGATTGGTAGGAGCTGTGGCAATTTTGTGTGTTTGCATGAATAAAGAATCAGCTTAATCAGACTAATTCCTTCCAGTCAAAACACAACATGTGCTCCAGAACTCACAGCAAAACTCTGCTGTACCAGCCAAGTTCCACACCAGAACAAAGGGGCTGCGAATTCCACCCAATTGGGATGCAAAACAGAGTCAGGCCAAGTGCCTAGAAAACACTTCCGAATTCAGACAACCACCCACTGAAAAAGGACAGCCAATTGTGAAACTAGGTGACAGTCATATGATTTGGCATTTGCAAATATTTCAAAGTAGACTGAGCATTTCATAGTACCTGAGCAAGCTGCTCCTCAGGTCTGCTGAAGTGGATAGGAAAAGAGGGGGCTGCATGCCATTCCGGGAGTGAAAGAAAACCAAAAGCAATGCTTTCAAGAGATCAAGAAAAGTATCATTAACACCCCCTTCCTCATGTCAGCTCTCTACCTCAGGTGTCTTACCAGGAAAACAAAGTATTAAAAGGTTGCATTCAGAATATCCTTCCCCCTAGGGGAAGGCTGGCTTGAGCTCTTTGCGGGGAGGTGGGGGGAGGATTTTTGAATTTACACTGAGCTAGGCTTGAGACCCAAACACTTGAGATGCTCAAGCATATTCAGATCAAGTTGCAGATGCTGTTCATCCTGCACTTCCCTTTGCAACTCTTCCTGTGTAAAATGTTTGTCCATTTTTCCCAGAAATACATCACCTGAAAGTCCATTCTGGGAAGTATCACTCAAGTCAGTAGCTTTCACTACCATTTATGTAACCTTGGAACTGTAATACCTGCTTGGAATATAAAAGGTTAAGTCAATTAACCACGGAGTTCAGCTTAGTGGAGATTTTAAGGCAGAACAAATACTCAGAACCCATAAATCAAAAAAAAAAAAAAAAAACAAAGGCCAGTAAGCATTATTAAAAACCTGCTTCTTCCTTAATCCAACACAGAGGGGATTCCTAAACTAAAGTTGGTAATGCAGAAAGATTCTAGGAAAGGCAGTAAAGATCCTATGAAAAGCATTTTATGAAGATGTTTATAAACTTACATGAGGATAGTACAAGAGGGTATTCCTGCCATGAGAACTGACAGACAAAACCAACATGTGCATAACCAGGGCCTTCAGGAAGGGGCTGGGACTTTGAGGAAGGAACTGTGTGCAGAGCTTGAGACAGCAGCTGGGACACTAAGCAATTCCACTACTGCAGAAGTGGACCCTTCCCACACTAATTTCAAGTGGATCAGGAACCCATTATCAACCAGTTTACTCAGGAGACCCCTTCTTCTCCCTTGCCCCTGTTACTGCCTTCCAGCTACAGATTAATATATTAACTTGCATTCCTTGGATAACCTTACCCAGCAAGGCTTCCAGAGACAACATAGCTTTTATCAGCAACTTCATCCCACTTTTGTCCACCTGTTCTCACCTACCCAGGGTTGAATTCCTGGCATTTCTCATCTCACAGAAGTGTATCCACATTCCATTTAATTTCTGAGAAGTTACCTAAAGATACGCAGCTTGATGTTGATATCTTGAATCAATGGAGTATTTCCAGACAAGTCACAATATTTTGCACTTTGTTTTCAAGTTGGTACAGATTCTCCTACCTCCTGCAGCAGGTCAGCCAGTATTATTATGCCCATTGCAGAGATGAGGAACCTTAATCACAGAGCAATGAAACATCTCTTCGAGCTGTAGCACAGCTGGTAACCAGATGATCCTGATTAGCACTTTCTGATATCACCTACAAGACTCCCTCTATATGAGCTTGCAATTTTAACCACTGTCACTAAGATCACATGGAAGAAATTTTCCCCCAAAGGTGATGTTCTTGAATGCCAAGAAATACAACTGCCTCTGCACCCCAGGAGACGAATCACCAAACACCCTGCAGGACACCACTCCATGCAGCCAGAGTGGCCTTGCTGCCTCATCTAGAGGGTTGCTTGTGCAGAGGCACCAATGCCATGAAAAACCACTTGCTGGAGCGAGGGCTCCCTGTACTGGATGGCACATAAATTACACTGAAAGAGACGGGAGTGAGTGGCTTTTTTCAAAAAGGAGCAGCTTTTAGTATAATATTTATTTAATATTTAGGTTCCTCATACTGGCTTACTGAGAGGTGGATGCCTATCCAGAAGAGCTGTATACCTGCACAGCCAGCCTCCTCCTCCTCATGCTTACAATCTGATTCCCACCACCTGGGATTCCAAGACAAAAAAATTTGGCCAGTTTTTAAGCTTGAGGAAACTCAGCTTCTCTCCTCCACTTTTTCTCCCACAACACATCCAACATTTCCCTTACATTTTCCCATAGCAGAAGTTTGGGTATTTCAGAGGTTCAGGCATAATTTCATAGAATCATTGAGAAGTCTGGGTTGGAAGGGACCTTAAAGATCATCTAGTTGCACGCCCCCTGCCATAGGCAGGGACACCTTCCACTACACCAGGTTGCTCAAAGCCTCATCCAGCCTGGCCTTGAACACCTCCAGGGATGGGGCATCCATCTTAGTTTCTCCTTATGGTCAGAAGCAAAGTCAAAGTAAAGTCACGAGATATGAGGGTTTTGAGGAACTTGCCATTCCCTTCCTTCCACCCAAGAATATGTTAGTAAAGGAAGGAAGGTGGTGAAGTTTGAATGCAAGATCATCCTTCAGGCACTCAATGAGGCAACACTGACTGTTTGGCCCTTAGAGCCCAGGCACACACTACTGAACTCCAGAAGTTGTGAGTAGTACATTCTGCTCAATCCAACACAGACACTGAGGAAAAATGACAATTTATGCTTCTGTAACTCTTGTTACAGAATTCCTTCTGGATTCTGAGGCATTTTGAAGTTGATGTAAAGCTTCAATGTCACTGAATACAACCTTTTCCACCTGTGTTGAGACACAGCAGCTGCTCAGTTACAGTATGTAAGAGTACAGAGCACAGAAGAGAAGGGGTCTGCATCAAGTGGAGAAGGAGGGCAGAGGAGCATTGAAACAGGGAAATGCAAATTGATTTTTGCCTTGGCTTTTGAGAGATACATTTTTCAAGGCTGAGTAATAGCAAACCTCCCAATTCTGGAATGTCAAAATTTGTGATCAGAACAGAATCTAACCTTAGACTACAAGAACTTTAAGAGGTATATCAGGATTTGTTTTAAGAATCCATGTACCAGAGTTTACTTGTGTGACTGTTTTACAACTGCTGACACATTTGACTAAAGCAATCTCCAGTGTATCAGTGCAGTGCTTGACTTTTAGTTCAGAAGATGTAATGTTGAAACCCTATAAATGCATCATCGGAAGCTGCTTCAGGTTCACTCTTGCATTAGACTGGATATAATTTGCTCTATAATCCACTTAACTGGGACACACTTCCCCAAGGAAGCATGTTTACCTACTAGATTCCACAAGGAACTGATTTAAGCCAGCAGTACTTAATGACAATAACTACTGTTTAACAGAGACATTAATTCTGCTCAGTGAGGACAAAATGCTTCTGTTAAGGAAATTTTGCTAAGACCTGTCAATGCATAATGTTAACTCAGGACCTCAGCAGGATTACATTAGTTAAGCATCTTTCTAATTGGGACAAACAGTTGCTCCAGGTGCAACATTCAAACCCTCAGTTGTGCTAAGACTAGACAACTTGCACTAAAGTAGACAAGGATTTCAGGTGGCCCACAGCTGCCATGCATCTCTCAGAAGTGAACTGTAATAATCTTTATCTCATTAGACCCAGATTGTTCTTCCCTGAAATCAGTGACAGCTCAGACATGCTCCAATAGGAGAAAGCTAAGCTTTTATTGTCCTGTGTTTAACTCCTGCTCCCTTTTAAGACAGAAGAGATGCTGAGATGGTTTTACTAAGTGTACATTACACTATCAATGCTGTCAACCTTGCTAGGAATTTTTTTCTTTCTGCACATCTGTGAAGCTTAGTATTTACCCCAAATTCTCTATCACACCATTTATGTTGGGGTACCTCTCACCCAGTTGGGAGACCACCAAGGGAAACACCAAAGATGATGTGAACTGTGATAACCCTATCCTTATCTTATGAACCCCAAGGGGAGCAAAGAGAAAATACAAGTGTAATTAGGAAACCCTGAATATACCAAATCAAGTAGATTGGAGTGTGGGGGTACATTAACAAGCCAGTATACAGCTATCTCTGATCCAAATACAGTGCTTCACTGTTTTTCCACTATTTTTTCTGCACTAATTCACAACCACTGTAACATCAAGACAAGCTTCCATATGCTTCATTTACTGATAGTAATTAATTTCAGCCTTTCCTCATACACACATACACGTTCATTTTATCTGACAAGCAAGTCACCAAAAAAAAAGCCCATTCTCACAAAAGAATACAGAGCAGCTATCAGAGGCTGCCTTTCTTCCTAGCAAAGAAAATCTAATTGGTACATCTGCTGGACCATGGCTGCATTTCTCACTCTCTGCTCTTCACCTTCCTTGCCCCAGCTTAGGTCTCTTGATTCTCTCAGGCCTCCCCCTAAACCAAAAAATGGTTTTTAATAAAACACTTTCTTCCAGATGAAAAAGGAACAACTGTCTGGAGGAACATCTGGGCACCTGCCTCCCTGTTCAAATAATTAAACCATTAATGACATGAAGAAAGGAATAAATGCATTTAAGAGGTTTAGCACATCACTCAGAGCAGCACACACTCTGCCCTCCTGGCTCCCCCTTACTCACTGACAGTTTAACCCACAGCAGCAGTGCCAGGAAATTAAAAAAAAAGGAAAACAAAATATAATACATGGTCATTGACCCCACTTTTAAATACTTCCTTTTATTACAAAGAAGAATATTTTTTCCTAAAACCCACTTTTTACCCACTTGCTGTCATGTCTTCTGCCAGCTGCTGCTTTAACTCCGGTATCATTCTATGTCTGCATTATTTATGGTCTGTTCTCTAAGTCGGTATTCTTTTATGAAATGTGGTAACCGTATTTTTAACTCTCCAATGTGTCTCAGTATCAAGGCGGAAGAGAAAAGTAACCATAATTCAGAACACCAGTGATGGCAACAGAAAGTCACACAATGAAGTCAGCAGTTAAAATTCAGATAATGCCACTACAGAGATGAAGTCACCCCTACCTGATTAAAGCTCACCTTCACAAAAAGCCTCAGTGGAAGTTGTGTATCAGACAAATTTGACAAGAAACAAAAGACAAACAATAACACTTTAAAAAGTGCTAACCGGATTTTCACTATATCATCAAGCACTGCCGCTCTGTGTAGAATCACACAGGTAGAAAATACAAATCTGAAATGTCCCAAGAAGACACCACAATTCCTTGATTGGCAACAGATAAGATACTTAAATTAAATTAATCAATACTTTAACTTGCAATTCTCACAGAGAGCAAAGAAGCACAGACTTGCTGACAAAGTGCTAACCGGATTTTCACTATATCATCAAGCACTGCCGCTCTGTGTAGAATCACACAGGTAGAAAATACAAATCTGAAATGTCCCAAGAAGACACCACAATTCCTTGATTGGCAACAGATAAGATACTTAAATTAAATTAATCAATACTTTAACTTGCAATTCTCACAGAGAGCAAAGAAGCACAGACTTGCTGACATACTTTCTGCTTGATTGGCAACAGATAAGATACTTAAATAAAATTAATCAGTACTTTAACTTGCAATTCTCACGGAGAGCAAAGAAGCACAGACTTGCTGACGTACTTTCTGCTGCCACTTCCAATGAGTGAGTAAACAGACACGCACATGAAGGGGCTCAAGTCTGAAATACACTGTATTGAGAGATAGAACAGGAACCAAGTCTGTGAAGGGGCTCAAGTCTGAAATACACTGTACTGACAGACAGAACAGGAACCAAGTCTATTCCTCACTTCCTTTCAGGCACTAGTTTCCACAAGCTCCATTCTGTTGGGGGAAGAGGTGGTGCTGCTTGGATTGTTCTTCAGACACATTATTTTCAACTTGCTTGACCTTTATATACCATCGAAACTATGCCTTTTTCACTCTCTGAAGATCTTTTGCAGGATCACTGCCATCTTGCAAGAGTAAAGCCTTATCTCTCCTTTACGAGCCATGTCCAGGGTTCTCACATTCAACAATGTGTCCAATTGTAACAGTAAACAGCTATGTCTACTCCGATCTAAACTAGTCATCTTAAGACATTTGAAAAACAATTAATTCAACTAACAAGTCCTTCCTTTCACTGAACAGATATGGAAACTAAGCACAGAGTGCCTACAACCATATTTTCCAATGTAATGCTTACTTTAGATGCTCTGTTTTAGAGTTGTCCAATATAAGACAGCTGGGAATCAATTTTCAATTTTCACAGCACTTGTAATGGATGAAAAAGTAAAGAAAGTCATGCAGGAACCAAAGACCAACCCCAAACTAAACATCCAAAGTCACTGACTTCTAGTCTGAGGTCAGACAGCAAGTCTTGTGGAGAAACTAGGAAAAAAAAAAAATCAAGAGCGCTGAAGTCCTACATATCTACAATCCACTTTCTTGAGACACCTACCATTTTTCCTGCACTCTGCCCAACATTTTGAATTAATACAATATCTAAGTAATTTAAGCTGTAGAAATTACACTGTAGGTGTGAACTTATTCTCCAACTCGTATTTGGCCATTTTATGAAGAAACAGAATTCATCAGTCAACAGTTTAAGATATGATAATCCATCTTCTCACAAGCACAGCAGCAGGGAAGTGAGAATCAGAATATAAGTAACTGTTCATCCAACAAGAAGGAGCATAAAGGTTAAATAAGTCCAGCTGAGCCACACACATAGAAATACAAAGCTAGATGGGTAGCACATGATAGTCAAGAGAAAGTTTATGGCCCTTTTCTGGGGACCACAACACAGAATAGGTGACCCACGTGCATTCATCTGCCCTTTTTCTACTACTAGATGCACAAGAGGAAAATGCTTTTAGTTGACCAGTCTTTTAGCTCCACAGTCCAGTCCTAAGGAAAATGTACTACTTTTGTAGAGCAAATGGTGACAATGCAAGGACTAAAGACAGGAGCTGTCTTAAATGGAACTCCCTGACCCTCTGAGAAAATACCCATTGAGAAAAGGCTGAACCATAATGACACAAAATTGCCACAATTTTCACAGAATCACAGAATGTTAGAGATTGGAAGGGACCTCGAAAGACCATCTAGTCCAATCCCCCTGCCAGAGCAGGAACACCTAGATCAGCTCTTAGTCAAATCAGAGCATCAGTCATTGACCCTGGTAACTGGATCTTCTCATTGCCATTAAGTTTTCTGCAGAACCTACTGTCCTCCAGTAGCAGGCCATGCTGGTAAGACATATTTAGTATCTGACAGGCTAGTGTGGATTTATCCCAGGTATGCAGGATCAAAAGGGCATCTTTGGGAGAGAGGAAAACAGCTGCTGGATAAATAGGACAACAGATTTGCCATGATAGCCGGTGCAACAAGTCTTGAAAATTACCCTTGTTTCCTGTCTCCCAGAAAGGAGCTGATGCTCCCTTACATTCCCATTTTCTTCACCCTTTCTCTGCCCTCCCACTCTATCTCAGTTTCACCTTCTCTGGCCATTCTTAATCTTCTCCATCTGTCTCTCTCCCCCCCAACCTCTCCCATAAAGCAATTGCTCATTTTTCTCCTTTATTTACTTTCCAGCAAGCAAATGGCAGCAGCATTGCCTGCTTTGAGGGCTGCGATTCCTTTCCTTCATTTTCTTCCCAGCTCAGGCTCAGCGGTTCCACCTGAGCACTGCTCTCCAGAGACTCCCACAGCAAGGAGCAGCCCAGCTCTTTCCTCTCAAACTTCAATAAGTTAAAAAAGAGCATGGGCGGGGGGGAGGCAGGCAGCCACTAGAAGGGAAGAAATGTGTCACACCCGCTGCAGTCAGCCATTTTGAAGGTCAAAGTAGAGAAGCACTCCCCTCTGCCTGCCAACTTGGAGCTGTCACCAGTGTCGCGAAGCAGAAGCCTCTGAGTGAGGGACTGATGTTCCCTGCAAGCCACTGCTTCCTTAAAATAGGACCAAGAGAATGAGTAAGCTCAGCAAGGAGAAAAAAACTAAGGTGAGAGGAACAGCCAGGCTCTCAGCCAGCATCGTGCTGACAGCGAGAATGAGACATGGGAACAGCAGACCAGCTATGCGCAAAATTTCTCACTTAAGTGCGTCATGTCCCTAAAGAAGCAACATGGTAAAAGAGAAGACCCTGTCATCTAAGGTCTTTCTCCCAGAGCCTTTAACCCATTAACCATTATGGAGACAACAGCTGAGCACTCTGATGACAGATGCTCACGCCATGCAGCTGACCCACACCTGGCTGTGCCCATGGCAGCAGTGCACACTCAGCCACCTTCCCTACTTTTGGCATTACCAGGGCACACACCTATAAGCCAGGCATTGCACAAACAACACAAAGACAGTCCTCGTTCCAAAGAACATGCAATCGAAATACAAAGCAGAAATACACTGCAGAAATACACAAAGAGAGGACAACACATAGCAGCACAGTGCATTTTCTGTACAATGGCTTATTTTCCCTTTATTAATTCATCCTTTTTATCAACAGTAATCAACTGGAATAACAATAAAACTCACTGGCAATGTTATTATCTCCTCTGTTCATAGGTTCACTCTTAAAATGATCCTCCCTTGCAAACAGCTTACAAGGCCCCTCCATGTATGTACAATGCCTGCTGCTGTCAGATATATCCCTACTTGCTCAAGCAACTTCTGATGCCAGTTTGTTGTGTCCTGTCTCGACTTTACTGCCAACTGCTGATGCTCAATATATAAGGTGGGCGGGAAATGGTGTGGAGGGAACAGATTCAAGTACATCTTATGTTGAAGGCCAAAACCACAACATGCTCAAATACAATCAGTGCCTGCTGCTGGACACAGGGCCCAAAGACACCCATCCACAGCTCCAGACCAACAGGAGAACCTGTGCTGGAATACACGAACTCGATCTCAGCTGCGTCTTTACCCATACCACCTATGTCGTCTCTGACACAATTTAACAGGCTCTCTACCGCAGTGAAACTTTTCACATCTCATCACTTTGTTAACTTCAGGAGAATGTTTTGCAGCTCAAACCTTATGAGCTCCTCTATAATCCAAACCTCAGTGACTTCTCACACATATCAAAGCAAGTCCAGAATTATTAACTTCAAAAAACTATCACTGATTTCTAGCAACTTTCTTGCATGAAGTAACTCAAACCATTCCCCTGAATCATCTCTTCTTAGAGGTTCCCTGTCCAGCTACTGACCAAAGAATGCATTGCTCCTCAGAACAAAGACCTGAAAAGATCCCAACAGCAAGCCTTATACTGGCTAAACTCATACCCAGCACCAATTTTAACTAGTTGATCAGCTCTCCTGGCAAACCTTTACCCCCAAATGCAGCACTGGAGTCACTTTATCCTAAGGAAATTAACACTAGAGAGATGAGAACATAAGAAAAGGGGAAAGAAAGAAATGAAAAGGATGTAGCCAGAGCTTGCAAATTATCATGGACAAAGGACAGTCTCAAACAAGGAGTAATTCAACCATGTCGAACACCTTTTCTCCTAATCAGACAAGAACACCCTCGTTGGCTGGGGAGAAGGCATGCAGCCAAAAGCAGCTCAGAGATAACACAAGGTTAAGACACCAAAGCAGCCAAAACAGCTGCAGGTATTTGGGCATCTTTGGCCAAGTTCAGCAAATATTACAGAAAGAAAGGCAGCCTTCACAGAACTACAGATCCTCTCTTTATCACTTTGAAACAGTGAATTCCCTTCACACATATCACAAACTTGTCAAACATGAACTACAAAATGCAAGTCTTGAATACTTTGCCTATGTCCTTTCATACTGGTTGGGTAAATCCCAAAACTAGTGAACTCAAAAATTTTTATTATCGAGGTCAGCAGAACTAAGATTTTACCCCTAGCATCTTTAGAAGTTTTTTACTATCCTATTATAATCTCCCTAATCTGTGTGCAAGTGACTCCACCTTCTTTTGTTATCTGTCTATAACTGACACAAACTGTATTTCCTTCTCCTTTTACTCTTGCATAGGACTGACAAGCATCAGCAGAGCTCTGTAGGCACCTCAGACTAGAACAGAAAGGGAATGCTTAGGGTAGTGCCACATTGGCAGAAACACACGTACCACTCAACTCAAAACATCAGGAGGAGGTATAAATCAAGACTGACATATGTTGACAGAGATGCAAATAATTGGATTTGCAGAACCTGTACCTGGCCTGTGGCAGATGCTAAATGAATTTTCATCCAGAATACATCAACATCTCCTGGAAATTAGAAACAAAAGGATGAGGAAAATATGTCATTTATCACACTTTTAGGCCTGTACCCTGTCAGGCTAGGCACCAGTCAAGGAAGAACAAAAATATAGTCTTTTCTCCAGACAGCTTAGTCTCTCAGTAACATTTTTGGGACATCTGGTCTGTTTCTGATAATAGGCACAAAAAAAGACTGATCAATCTCCCTGCAACCCATGGAGAACAGCAAGAGGAACCAACATAAGTCTTCTTACCACTACAGAGAAAATGGAAATTCAAAGGAGTAGAGCAGTTCCTGCCCAAGGGCAGGAGGGAGAGGATGAAGAGATGGGACGAAGAGACAGGGACAAGCCCTGCAAAGATAGCCTACTGCTCTCATGGCTGCCAGGCACACTGGGAGGAGCTCATGACTGCTGGCAAGGGCCACCTTGTTGAGGCAGTAGCTCACTTGGTCACCCCACATACACCAAATTGAGGCCCAGCAGTGGCCAGCCTGGCTTTCCCAGGCACTGCCAAGGGACACAGAGCTGCTCTGCTGCCTCCCAACAGCCCCTGCCCTGGTGATCTCTCACACTGGCAAAAGTCTCAGTTCTACTCTATGTCCACAAACGTGGGAGCCCTGCAGGGCACAGGCTGCCCTCCACACGCAGTCTCAAGTTTTGCACTCATGCAATACAGTCATTAAGTATGTGCCAATTAGATAATGCGATGTCAAAAGTGAGAGTTCAAAGATGAGCAATATGAAGGATGAACAGGCTGAAGGGACTGATTTATAGAAACATTAATCATGAGGTGTTTTTATTGTTTCTTGATTAAATTTATCTTGAAAGTGGGATTACGTAAACCAATAGCAATATTTTTTCAAGGTAGAACTATGACTTTCGTGTTTGAAATTACAGACTCAAGTTCTCAGAGTTGTCCCTGCAAAATTATTACAGGTCTGTGTGGAAAAGACAGTTGAATACCTTAGAGGTGATTTGTGCTGGCAATTACAATGACTATTGAGGAAGAACTAGTTGCCCACTCTGAACATGAAAATCTGAATACTGACCTAGGAATATTCACTGATTTTACTCCAATACACCATCCCCACCCAATTATTTAATTTCAAGTACAGCCTTCATTAAAGGTGCTGAAAGGAATAAAGTGTTACATAATTTTGAGTTGTAAACTCAGCCTCCTTTGAATCTATCTTTGAATCTCCATATTGTGTTGAGCAAATTGCAATTTCTCCATTTTTTTTCCATGAGGATTCAGATTTGTGTCAGTTTAAAACAACAAAAACAAAAAACCACCACACACACACACAAAAAAAAAAAAAAAACCCAGATTTAATTAGTACGGAGGGCAAGAGGTTATTCCTCATTCCCCAAATTTCAACACAAACTATTTTTTTTAATAGAAAAATTTCTGTACCAATTGATTGGGTGAGAAGAGGACTTTTTTTGCTTTTCAAATTCATCGTTGGTTTGAAGAAACAGCAAAGATAATAGCATTCATGACAAGCAATGATTTAAACTTTCCAAGTGAAATCTTCAACTGTATGTGCTTGATTAAATGAACAACACTGATTTACACAGCAGAGTCTTTGGTCCACAGGTTTGATTATCAATAGCAGTTGATCCTGCATTGCCATACACTAAACTACAGGTAAAAGAGCTGGTCTATTGTTAATCCAAGATCCTACGGAGACACAAAGCACTGGCACTGCATGGTTGCTTAAAGTGAAGCTATTCAGCTGTGCCTGGCACATTTGCTCTCTCACACTCAACACCTCATGTAACACTCAATGCCTCTATGAAACAAGAGCCTGCTCAATTCGCTCCTCACACCTCACTGAGCTGAGAAGTAAAACCACGGACGTGGCTGGAGCTGTGCATGCGGCTCTTAAGCAAAGTGGGGCCTCGTTGTTCTCCCCGCTTTCTACTTCCTAGATCAATTTAACAAGTTGTAAGGAGTTCAGCTGAAAAAAATACCTACCAACAATTTGTTTTAAACAAACAGCTGCTGGCAGATCCCCCATCTCCAGCGGCATGCAGGAGTCTCGAAACACAAAAGGCAGGGAAACTGAAATTGAAAATTGATCTCGCTGAGGCCACGTAGACTGGAAGAGTGATTTCCTAGCTGTGATTTTAAATAACTCTTTCTTCTCTCCCCCCTGCCTCCTCCCCATACACATTCACATTTCTTCCCCTGTATTCTCCATCTTTTGTCAAACAGAAACAAAGACTTCCACCATCTCCCTTCTCTTTCCCCAGCATTCTCATCAATATTCTATTATCAAACAGGGCTTAAGCTCCTTTTTTTTATTTATTTCTTTAAATCAATAAGAAGAAAAGCAATGAGAGGGAGAAATTAAAATCCCCACCAGATACAGAAAATGGTCTTTAAAAAAAAGCTAATCACTGCTAAACACTGACAGCTCACTGGAGCATCACACAGAGCTCCTGCTACAATCTGTTTGGTCCCATACTGCTGTAAAGGTAAATTACCTGAGTCTGCCTGCCAAAGACGAGTGAGGCAGGAGAGGAAACAAAGACAAATAAAGCTTTTGGAATTGGTCTTCAGGGATGGTTGTCACCTGGACACCACAACTGGAAGAGCAAGGGTTTGTAATGCCTGGCCTCTGGGTGAAGGTGGCACTGGGGAAGCCCTGTGAGTCCCTGTCATGGAGACCTACCTCAGTTCCCAGCTGGAGGCAGGTGCTTCCAAACATCTTTATACCTTTTCTGCTGTGGGAGTGCTCCTGCTCTTCTCCCAGGCCTAACCCTTCCCTCCCTGGCACATCCACGCATGGTACACGCAGAGCTTAGCTATGTACACACCCACCAAATGATACATATGGGATATGCCATATCTAACATCTTCAAATGTATTCTCCCACACATTACTGAAAAGACCCTGAAATTATTTACATCAACAGCACAAGTGGGGAAAAAAAGCAAGATTTCCAGCCCCACTTTGTATACCCCTAAATATAGCCAAGCATCAGACAAATCCACTGGCCCAAAATCTCAAACTACTTAAACCCTCAGTGAAGGAAATCACAAAACCTTTCTCTGACTCACTGGGACCCATTTGGCATTTCATGGCTGCAGTCCTCAAAAGATGTCTCTCAATTACACCCATTTCGTAAGGAAGGCCACTGACTTATAGGGAACGGACACATGGGAAAGTTTATTTCATTCTTTTCATTCCTACTGCTCTTGCCACATACTCCTCATAAAACTGCAGAGTTAAATGAGCATTTATTCAATTTTATTTTTACTATTTTAGTTTTTTTCTTAAGGTAAACAAACTCTGTTAGCCAATCCAAAAGACAAGGAGAGACAGATAAAGTAATTTGGGTGTGTCTGGTGTAAGACTGATGACAACAGCATTTTTTGTTAAGTCATATCCCTGTTCTATTATTGCTAATGCTTCCTCATGATGAAAGGATCTTTCACGAGACAGCTAGACAGAGACACTGCATGGCAGTGGAATGAAACAGCAGAAAACAGCCCCACCACAGGCAGCAATGCATTTTCTTCAGGAACAGCATTCAGAACTAGGAAGTACAGTCAATCCAAAAATACAGCAAAGGGAATTGGGAACTACTAGGTTTTGACTCAGACCAGTTTTCGATCTTTGGGCAGCATACATCGTTCCTCCTCTGCTGGCTAACAAGCTCAAGCTACAGCTCTTGTACCACATACTTGTCCCAGCGCAGATGACAGGTCTGTGCTCTGTCCCAGTGCCCTGCTGTAATGGAGAGCATTGGGCTGCACAGGTTCTGTCAGAGAGATAAAAAAACCCAATCATCTTCTAGGCTTCTGGTTGGCACCTGAATTCCCACATAGACGAGTACAAAGCAGCTTACAGGGGGCTTCCCATATTCCTTTCTAACCTTCACCTACTCCTCTGACATTTACACAAGATTGCTAGGGTTCTGTGTTCTTATCACACCATGAAATACCTGCACACACTCCGGCAGCGAGCAACGAGCTGAACAGCGAAGTTTGCTGTTTCAGACCACCAAAGAGAAGAAAAGAAGCAGCAAAAGAATTGGGGGAATACAACATCCTCAAGAAGATGACCACGAGATAAAACCTGCTTGCTCAAACTACAATAAATTCCATCATCATTCCCAATTATCATTCACCAAAACCAAACTGCAAGCATCCTTAAAATTAGGAAAGATCCTATTTTGTCATTAACTTTTAAGAGAATAAAAATTTTCTGGGGACAAAACAGTGAGTCAGAAACAGGTGAGCTCTAAGGATAACGCATATATGTGCAGGACAAGATGCAGGTGACTCAGGAGAGAACTTCTCAGAGGGATCCACAAATCACCCCCACACAGTGGTAGAGAGCACCGTGATGTTACAGGAGATGGGTTCTACATTTCTGCTTAAGCATGAAGGTCCTCAAGCATTTACAATGAACAAAAGCTTCTTCTCCCTCCGTACAGCTGCAGTGCACAGTGTGTTCTTTCCACTTGGTGGTGACGTGGTCTTTCAGGTATGAAAAGATGACTCCTGCATAAATGCATTGTAAAACACTTTGGAACTATGTGCACCATAGAGGAAAAAATTATTACAGTTTTGAATTCTTGTTTTAAAATATGTGATTAATTTTACGTTTACTAAGGACAAGGACATAAGAAGGGGCACAAGAACTTCAGGAAAATGTACACTTACTTCATCCAGTGTCTCTAACTCCAATCACTGAAACCACAACAGTAAAATGAGTTTAAAACCCTGCTCCACCCCTGTAATGAAGAAATACCCTGATCTTTTTTAATCTCTTGCATTTTCCCCACAACTTCACAGCTACCTGTGATGCCAAAACTAGAGCTCTTCCTCCCAGGTTGCCCCTTTCTCCTGCACTAACGCTCCCCTGCATGGCTAGCACAAAGCAGGGACTTCCCTTTTCTCTTCTTGCAGCATACAGCAACAGAAATTCCCCATAAGCCTCTCAGAAGCAGTTGTACTAACTTCTATGTTTAGCAGCTACAATAATCAAAAGGGCAAGCTAGGACTCAGAAACCAAAGACTTTTTTTTACATTGGAGTCTCCTTCTCTGGACACATTCAAAGCCCGCCTGGATGCATTCCTGTGTGATCTGATCTAGGTGTTCCTGCTCCGGCAGGGGGATTGGACTAGATGATCTTTCGAGGTCCCTTCCAATCTCTAACATTCTGTGATTCTGTGATTCTGTGAATTGCTTTAACAGTCAAAGAAAGTAAAACCTGAAATTATTGGATAAATCTCAGCACAGAAAAAAAAAGGCAAGCTGGAAAAAAGTCAGACAATGTTTACTAATAGCGAGGGCTACAGAACAGTCTCCTCAGTTAATGGCTTGCATCCCTCTCACTTAAGGCATTTCACGCTGTTCAGCAGCCCCACCAGCAGTCATAATCACAGCACACCCTCACTGCAGCCCAAGCCTGCTGCGACAACTGCCGATGGCCTTCACAAAAGCTGTCTGCAGCCACACTGACACCTAGGAGGCTCTCAGGAAGATACACCGGAGGTCTCCTCACAAAACTGCTTTCTGGCAGAGCAAGCAAGTTTGGTCTCAAGAGCAACTTTAAGCCCACATTTAGGGGAATAAGAAAATACTCAGAAATGGCTTCCCCCAGAATACACTGTGAAGAACAGTCAGGCATGGGCAGAGACTATGAATTTGATAGGGCAGAAGATCCACTAGATCATATCCTTCTGGATCCACAATAACAGAAATACAGCTCTACAATAACAACCCACAGCATGCAGCTCAGTACACGAACACCTGCAGATTAGTTAGTAGTGGGCAGCCCATCCAACACCTCCAGAAGTAGCAATCTCGGAGTAGCATGTGTGACTTGGCCTATGCAGGAGAATAGAAATACGAGTCCCAAGCTGCAACAGGAATCCCAAGCTGACAGGTCAGCTCCATAAAGCAGAGCCCCAAGAGAAAGCCAGCAAAGAGCACTCAAAGCTTGTAAATAACAACACACAGAAAATAAATGAACAACCTGACACATTTGAAAGAAAAAAAAATTTAGCAGAAGATAGAATTTCACACTAGAGTTCCCAAGAACAAACATGGAAAGAAAACTGTTGTCTAAAGGAGAAGGACTGAAGGGAGCCAAACACCTTAAGGGTTCCTTCATTTCATACAACTTTTTTTTTTTTTAACTTCTCCTTTGTGAAGCCAAAATAAGGTCAGTCTCCCTATTCCACTGAAAGAAAAACAGAGATTCAGATTCTTGTCTGTGATAGGGGTGAAGCTGCCAAGT
>NW_010115736.1:0-13638 GCF_000699245.1 Pterocles gutturalis | reverse complement strand
GTCCAAAGGCCCAGAAACCAAACGTACCACGACTAAAAGCCCAGAATTTGGCACTCATCTCCCTGAGTCTCCAAACCTCATGGGAAAGCAAGAGGAAAAAAAAGAGGCCTGTAACCATGGGTAACCACTCTCAGGTTAATCTCAGATGGGGAGGGGAAAACGTTTCTCAAGATTAATAGCTAAAGTACTTGGGGATTAGAGATTAGGAGGAGAATCCTGTTTGCTAGGATTAAGAGGACTGGGTTCACATGAAAATCTCAACTAGCGAATTGCCTCCAGCAAAACAGTGGGTTTTATTATTATAATTATTATTTTATTCTCCTCCAATAAATGAAAAACATCAGCAGGAGGGCAGCAAAATCCATCAAAGGTTTAGAAAATAAAATCACTAAGGAAAGGTTAAGGAAATGCAGTCAAGATAGAAATCAGATATTAAAAACAAAAATCAGCCCATGTTATTAGTAACATGGCAGATTATAAAAAATGAGAGATTTAAACAAAAAAAATATAATAAACTTCACTTTCCAGAATCCATGCTGTGATGTCTATTTCTTTACCCTTAGCTCAGCTGGAGGCAGGTGAGCTGCAAGAATGGCAAAACTCACCCCTTTTGCTCATGAGGAAAGTACAGTTTTAACACTTGATGACTGATATTCTCTGGAGTGCTAAGAGCTTAATTTCAACATTCACTCTTGGTTGCTTGCCATTGATGCGTGATTTAAGGACCTACCCAAAGTGTACAGGAGAGATCAGAAAGAGAAAGAACGGGACTATGCTGTATCAGATGGGGCTAATAGAGAGGGAACAGACATTAGTCCAAAGCATCAAAGCAGACATTCAAAATTTTGGTTAAACAGCTTACCTGAGACCATCTTTAGCAATGGAACCAGGAACAAACCTGGATCCACTACAATAAAAATGTGTCAACTAAGCCGTAGTTCACTTGATTACATCCTTGTACTAGTAAGAATGTACAGTCTGGGAAAGGTTTATTATTTTTTTAAATACCCACAGAAAGGTATTTCAGAAGAGCTCTACAGATCAAATATTCCTCCTATTCCTCTTCCCACTTTATTCACAAACCAGAAGCAGCTGGGTTAGCTCAACAGACCTGCCAGCCAGCACATCACCCACGAGCACACAAGGTCAGCAAGGAAGAGTAAGGCCACAATACCGACCTGTAAGCAAGGATCACACTGCTGAATAACATACTACCGGCAAACATATTCCTCCCTTGCAGCATAATGCCACAGGCCCTCCACATAACCAGACTCTCTCTAGTCCTGCGTCAAAAATGTCTCACAATGAGACTTAGCATTGGTCTTCTCAAGCACTGAGGGAAAACTGTGAAATCTGATTACTCCAGCAAATTTGGTGCACAAGAGCTGTAAAAATGCCATACCGATGCACAAAAGAACTTCCTAACAAGAACGTCCAGGAGGTTGCAGGTAACATTGCCATTTCCAACAAAAGCCATACAGAGAAACAAGGGTTGTAACAGGAAATAAAATGGAGCAGGTATTATTAAACACAGATGTACTTTGCTGTTTGTGAGGGACGTTTAGCTGCAATATAGACCAGGATGGTCCTCAGCCTGCTTTAATAGCGAGCTGCAAAACTATCTGCATACCTACCCCTCAAAACACATGCACAGGCATAGAGGAAAAACTGGCTCCACCTTTTGCCAAGCAAGATCTCAAAGAGAAAGTGTTTTCTCTTGCAGGTCATTTGGAAGTTTTATTTAACTAGCTGTGTATAAATTTAAAAAAATATATAAACACAATTCTTGCTTTGTCTGATGCCAGATGTGTCACTGCCAGACTTCTGAGCACCACTAGCAAGGGACTCCCAGGGGAGCAAAGCTCAGGAGTCTAGGGCACGATCAAGACTGAGAAATCCCAGTTTCCCATCATTTATTTCTCTGAATGAACCCTGGGGTCCTTTGGGGCTCCCATGGCCAGTGCAGCAGCAGCAGGTGGAGACCAAGCTGAATCATAAGGAAAGTGCAAACACAGCGCAGGTGGACTGAATTTGTACACTTAGACAGAATTTCATTAACATACTAGAAGCACCTCTGCCTCCTCCCACCTGCAGCTGTCTCTCCCCCTTTTCCCCTGCTATTCTTGGAAACTAGATGACTCACCTTCCTGATGAAACCTAGCCTAGTTGGCTCTGGGCCCTGACCCTTTTTTGTACAGTAAAGGCCAGAAGCTGGAATTTGCTTGAACCCTTTTCCTCTGCACCCTGGTAAGCCAGATGTGTCTGCACATGATGATGGCAATGCCACTTGCCTAGCACCAGCAGTACTTCTGTATGAGCAAGGAACACTAACATCAAGTTTCAGAGGGGCTGCATGTCATGTTCAGAAACTACCTGCTTGCTTCGCACTGAACAACAGACACTCAAGGGCAACAGAAGGTCTAAGGAGGGAGCAAAGTGAAGAGGAACCTGTAGCACAATAAAGTGGAAAGACAATGTGTGATGCATATATAAATGACAAAAGCACACAAAAGCCCCTCCCAGTATCTATCCATGGCAATTCCTATCTCAAACACTCTAATTCTGGGCACCATAACTTAAAGGGAAAGAATGAAAAATACCAGGAAAGATCAGGAAACTGCAGGAAAAAAAAGAATTAGTAAGTATTAAGAACCAGCTAGCTTAAAAACCAACAAAACAAAAAAAATCCAAAACAATCAAGTTGAGATGTGATGGATGTGTATGTTTGCAGGGAAAAGGAACATTGAACCAGAGCGGGTACACTCCATGGCTAAAGAGAGAAACAAAAAGATTACATACTTAAAAACTTCAGTTTTCCAACATCATGATACTCCCTCGCAAATAATTCCCCACGCTGCTTTCAGCCTGCTTTCACACTTATTTCTGTCCCATCCCTAGAGGCACAGCCTCCCTGCTGCCACACAGTACCACTGAGTCATGTTTCCCTCACCCCATACAGCAATACTCAGCCCTCCCTGTGCCCCTTTCCTTCCTCCACATGGTTGTTCCCCTCTTTCCTTGCAATACTGATCTCTAGTACAGGTTAGAGATGAAGCTCTCCATCACAGTGATCTACTTTTCGCATAAAAATATTATTTTTAAAAGACAAAATAGACTCTGTGCTCTACCGTACAGGTGCCAAGGTCCAAAACAGCTCTGTTCATCTTCAGCCACCACAACAGGGAGAATGTAGAACCACCTTTTGATCCAGGCTAAAGATCCACTGTTGGAGACTAATGGCCTCAAAGACGAAAACACATCAACTACTGGCACAGGGTCTTCAATAGGGAATATGAGGATTAATATAAAGATGTATTAGGGCTATGGAGAAAATGTTATGCAGACAGGAGGGCCATCTCACAGCTCAGGAAGATTAAATTGAAAAACTGATGCTGGACAGTGGTGTGAATGGTATTATTCCTTCATTTAAGAACACAAACACACATTGCTACGATGCCATCATTCACTGGCATCAAGATGCTAATCACCACCAAAACCTACGTGTTGCCACAGTTGTGACAAAGTGCCAGCACACACAGGGCAGCAGCAAAGGTACAGTCACTGGCAAAGGTAAATCAGTCCTAATACAGCCTTGTGCTATAAAAATACCCAAAAATTCTACTGTGAATGGGGAGCTGCCCTGTCCACCATAATCACATCATCTGGCAAGAGCGGAAAGCTACGAAAATGAGAACCAGCTCCTGACAAGAACAAACAAAGCATAAGAGAAAAATACAAAAAAAAAGCCTTCCTTCAACTGAAATAATCTAAAGAAAAAAAGCAGTAGACAGCAGAGCTCGGTGTGTTTGGCTGAGAAGAAAGTTACTTACAGCAAGGTCTGGCCTCTCACTGCCACCATGTAATTCCAGGCAATTGCACTTTCAAAAAGATCTTCTTGGAGAAAATCAACAGTGGCTTTGCTTTCAATCTAGGGGAAAATGAAGTCCCCCAAATGCATTACATAAAGACACAGCAGAAGGAGTGCTATGCACACAGGCACGTGCTCTCAAGTGAAGATCGGTGGTCTTAGTACTAAACTCTGCCAAGCCCTCTCTGCATTTCCGATCACACACACACACTGGATTTCCTGTAACTAATCATACATATCAGATACTGTGACAGTGACAAGTTTCCACAGGCTGATTCCTCTCCAGGTCCCACGAGAAGTGCCATCTCCAAGGCTTGACAAAGCTCTAAGCCTCCTGAGCAAGGCCCTCAGGCATGGAGTATACAAATAGTCTTGTGAGGCATATATACCTGCCTCCAATGGTTTGTCCCAAAATTCACCACTGACTAAACCACAGAGAACACCTTCACTCAACACCAGCATATGCCCAATTGTCTATAAGGCTGCTTCCCAAGCCTGCAGTGACCAGTACTGCCCTGACCAATCTATCTGCAGCTCTCCACTTCTACAGAAATCCTGTCCCACGAGTGCCTTGCCATTTGAAAGCAACAGACACCAGCTTCCGAATGCTTTATGTCATTGACAGCATACAGAATATTGTAGAAAATCATCCCTGAAAGAGTTAATCCAAATACTCAGCCTCAGAAGAACTTCATGAGGGTGACTATTGAAAGCAAAAAATATTATTAAATGTCTGTGTATGACCTCATACAGAGGGGGCTGGAGGCTGCATCATTATCGTAGGTCAACTACATGGGACTACAAAGGTAGTGCAGCCAGACTCCATATACCCTGGCATCCCAAGCCATTATCTGGCTTCACTCTCTCCCCCAAGCCCACATGCCAACATACACACACAAGCATACATACATACACACACATACCCACACACACCCCCAGCATCCATTTCGGACAAAGGCCAAGGAGAAATATAATTTTAGGCACATTCCCCAGGGCGAGCCAGAGGGATGGAAAGTAAAAGGTAAAGCTAGGCTTTGAACCATCTCAAACTAGGTCAGATACCATTGCATTGTGAACACAAAGGAAAAGGTTAATTCCTACCACACATTCCCATAGGAAGAACTGTTAACTAACAATTTCCTTGGTTCAAGATAACGAAAAATGCCAAGAGACAAACCTGGAACTTGTAACACTAAAACAAGTTAAGATAGACATGAACAATCCTTCTTATTGTTTCAGGAATACTGGAGCACAGGTTTGGAAGCTTTTCCCTGGGTCACTGAGTCCAGGTTCTGCAATGAATCCAACCATACATTTCAACAAGTGTGTAGCTCAAGCTCCCCAGGCCACCTATTCCACTCACACCCAAACATCCCAGGCTACACAACACTTCCAGCACCTTACAGCAAACCACTTCCAAAAAACTGCACCCTTTCACTGTAATATGCAAGAACAGCAGAGACTGAAGACACCACCCCACCTCTCTCAGAGAATGTTAAAGAGAAGCCTCCTATAATGTTCTGAAACAAACCATGCCCATTTCCACAGTGGAAGGCAATCAAAAAACCAAAGCCTGACAATCTGACCAAAAGAAATTTAATTTTCTCTCCCCAAATCTGGCAATTGCTTTAATCCTGACATTGTGAAGGGGACATAAAATCAGGGCACCTGGGATAACACAATGACAATGGGAGGCTGATAGGCCTGGTGCAGCCTACAGGCTATCTCTAACTGAATCTAATCTGCACTGCTCCAGAGAAAGACGGAAAAATTAACAGCCAGAAGCCTAAATGAACAATGGTGGAAAACATTTCCTGTCCTTTCTAGACAACTGGATCAGTAAAGCCCCTTTATAGGATCGAGCATAGACCTACTGCCTGCAAAGCACTAGGAAGCCTTTTCACTTCTCAGTGCTAACGTAAGCGTCCATAAACCACGAAGCGCCCACAGCCAGCAATGTCTGTCCACTGCTTACTCCTGCTGCAGTGAGGATGACAAAATAATTCAACACAATGGAGTAAATGCAAAAAGAGTTTCAAGACGCAGCAAATATTGTATCTTCTGCTAAGTAGAGATTAAATACAATTGCAAAAAGTATCAGCAATTGCACCATCGATTCAGACTCACCAGCTGTTTCAACACCACATAACACAATCAGTTAAGACTTCACAGAAACAGCAAGGAGGAAAATTCAGGATCTTCTTCAAAAGTGAATACCTCTGAGCCACACACATCAGAGGAAGCACTTTTTTTTTTAAGCTCTGTAAAAGACTTAAGACTTGATGTACATAACCTGGCCTTTCTGACAGCCTCCACTAGAGGACTTCTCTTCCCAAGAGCCATTAAATACACCATTAATCAGATTAGAAAGTGATAGGTGTTTCAAAAGAAGCCCACTTCTTCCAACCTGAGCCACCTGCAGGTGCAAATGGTACCAAAACAAATAGCAATACTCCCTAGGTATGTATTTTATCCTCCCTGAACATGAAAGCTTTAGTTCATTAATTGACACACACCCTGCATTCTGTGATATATCAAAACCACCAGCAGCGTAACAGAGGGAAGTTGACACTGTATAATGCACAAGACACGAGCCCTTTCTGAAGCAGAGCTGGGAATGAGTGCCAGGCCCCTCAGACACTACCAGCTCTCTCCCTGGCACTTGCTCCTGCAGATTTCTGATCCATTCCTGCCCCCTCCCCTTGCCCTCCTCCCACTGCCCGCAGCAGCTGGTTTCTTTCCAGCTTTGCTGCTAGCAGAGCACAGCCATCCCGCAGCCCCAGGCACCTCCCTGTCAGGCTCTTAACCCCCAGCACTCTGCAACAAGGCAGCCCAGACTGCACTGGCCTCGGGGGAATACAGCCTGCAGCTTTATCTCCTGAGCCACACCACCTCCTGAAGCCTGTGCACAAATGAGATAACATCCTCCTGTATCTGAAGGGTGCCCCTTTTAATCTTATGACTAAATAGCCTCGAAATTTTTTATTCAGAGAAGGCACTTTAAGATAAATTAATTTAAAACACGATTTATGGCCATAGACTGAACCACTCATCACTGGGCACGTAGGGAAGCACTATTCCATCTTGGTGCCTTGTTCCCCTCCTAAACAAAGACACAGCGACTCTCTTCACAGTAACATGCTTCTCAGCACATTGCACAAAGCTATTTCTAGAAGGGTATAGGTACATCATTAAGTATCTAATGCATCATCATGGACAGAGGACCAAACTTCTGTATTCCCTGCATCCCCCTCTCTGACTCTCCCTTCTCAGAAGGAAACATCCAGCAATACTGTCTGGATGTCACATTTGCATTTTATTCATTGTCCAGCTCCAAGCCCCAGATAATCACCATACTTGGTGTTTTTACAGAAAGCTTAAAACCGTAATGGCCTGAATCATCAGAGCACTACTTCACTCTCAGGCTAGCAAAGTCTAATGCTTTTAGCAGTTGCACTGGTTGAAAAATCAGTGACGTGACTGCAAAACTGAATAGCCTAAGTGTCTTATACAACGGTTCTCTCTGTTCTAGGGGAAGGGATATAGAAAGAGCAGGAGAAGCTTCTCTCAAGATGCACTGCAAGGTAGTTCTAGAGATGTGAACAAAACCCCCCAGGTCTCTGGACTCCAAGTCACATCTACTGGATCAACTAAAAAAAAAAAAAATCCCCTTCCGCAGTGCTGTCCAAAATAACCACACAAAGTGGTTGCCTTCTGTCCCTTTCCCCCTACCACCTTGCCTATCTGGAAAGGAGTCTCACTGCCTCAACACTGGCAAGCACTTTGGATACCAATGATTCATCCTGGTACATAAGCAGCATTTCTGCTGAAGCTACTTGTTTATTTCCAGCTGGGCAAATCCCGAACTCACAGCTGTGACAGAAGGTCATGGTGCAAGATACTTGCTTTTCACATTTTCTTTTCTTCAGGATGCAGGCTAGAAAACGTTTTGTGTGATACTTAAGCCTGCCAGTGGGCTGAGTATAAGGAGGGGTCACTGTACTCAGCAAGAATAGTTCTGGATCCTGTAAGTCTGCCAGATAACACATGAGGAGGAAGAGAGACTCTCGAATAAGAATGTAGATCAAAAGGTGCAGAAATAACCATAGAGAAGCTCACTCAGCTCTAGTTTCCAAGCAGAGAACTCTATCCTCACAAATATTTGCTATACTACTGCCTTGTCAAGAAAGCAATAGTAATGGGATTTCTCTCTCTTCCCTTGGAAAAGTTGATCAAAGTTTTTGCAAAGTGAAAAATTTTCTTTCAAGTTCTCCTCTACATCATCTCACTTGGGAATGGATGCAGCATCCCTCTAAATCCTCTGAAAAAATTAAATAATAGGTAGTGTGGATAAGTTTCTATTTTTCATACGCTTATAGCTCTCTAGGGAAAAATTGCTTTTGAGTAATCATCCAGCATGATTTCTTTTTAGTATAAAATGTGCGAAAACATTTTCTGGTTTTTTTTTTTTCTTTTTTTAATGCAAAAGTGAGGCACAACTCAAAAACAGAATCCATGTACCTATTTACAAAATATATGCCACCACTGTGTTGGGCCACTAGAGCATGCATATGTCAAGTTATCTTGAACTCATGTTAGCTTTGATAACAGCGAATCCTGCACTGTTTTAAAAGCCCCAGTGTGAAGCAGTCATATAGCATCCACCTTCTCATACAATAAATCATGAGATAAAGGCAAAGCAGTGGAGGATGGAGCCTTTAGTATCCACATAACTGAAAACTTTTATCAGCAGTGAGAACAGACAACTTGCAAATGCATAATCAGAGTTTCCTCTAAAAGTACAAAGGAAAATGAGGCAAAGCCCCAACACAATGCTAATTATTGTCAAGTTTTTAATCACACCCAAGCAAGGGATTTCAAAATTATGACTCTTCCTGCCACCACATCTTGATCTCAATGGTAAGATGTTATTTCTTTCACAACATGTTTGGGTTTGTCTACCATATATAATTCTCAATTTTTATCTTATGTTTATTCCTTCTGCGAGTAAGTATCATCCTGGAAATAAAGTACAGTGCCTCTTCATGGCTGAAATAACTGTTTGCAAGGAGGAAAAGAGATTTGTCTCATCTGTGGAAAAGTTTCAACAGCAGAGAGACCAGCCAGCCTATTTCTCTAAATGGCAAATGATTGGTAAAGCCCCCTACCCTTGACAAATGCTTTCAGAAATTCATCTTCTTCAGTAACAAATCAAAGCAACAATAAAGGGACTTCTCTCCATTTATTTGTAAACTCCTTAGCATTCATTCCCCAGTTTGGGGTTGGAAGCAAGATTTTTTTATTTTTTTGGTCAAAAGTCATCTTAGACCATGGCCAGCAGAAAAGGCCACAGAGCAGACAGTCAGGAATACAGAAAATATCCATTCTCCAACCTTACCCAAACCATGAAATTTCTCAGTGCTCTATTACCAAATAACACAAGATTATTTTTGCTCACAGTTGTAACAATTCTCATAATCAACAAAAGAACTCTATATCCACAGAAGTAAACAGTTCACTCTGAAGACCCCATTGCCTATTTATTAAACCCTAAATATGACTCTGGTATTATAACCACATTTTGGTTCAAATAATGGTTTCGCTGCAACAGGTTTTTCTATAACATGTCAAATATATGATTTTCTTCTCCTTTATTGCGTGTAGTAAGCTATATGAAATGAATCTGAAACTAATAAATGCAATTGATTACACTGATTCTTCTGTATGAATCGTAAGGTTTGCTGAGCACTTTGAATAGGTAGATGACATAAGTTGCAAGTTATTTTTTTGTTAACACAGCCATTATTGGCACCATCCTGCCGTCCATATTTCCTCTCAGACTGCTCTGCATACTACATTACATTAGACTTGCAACACATTTGTGAAATATAGCATTTTGTTTGACTCCCATGTTACATGCAGGAGTCAAGTGACTTACCCAAGACTGCAGGCTCAGCCAGCAGAATTGCTTTTGCAATTGAAGAACACCTGCATCAGTGGTCTCTGCAGAACCTACATATACTTCTCTCTAGGATTCTGGGGGTTTTTAGCATTTCTACAATGTGCATCAGCAGGCAGATAAACTGAATAATCAAGATTTTACCTCTTATAAGCAAGTGAACTGGAATGGCTTAGCTAGGGCCACTGCTTTGAAAGCAAAAGTCCCACTGAGGTCAGTGGAGCCAGGACTTCACCTCTGTATAATAAGTCACATAAGCTATTTATCATTACATTTTATATACCATAATAACACCACACAAAGGACCTGTGAATACAGATGATTTACATTCACACAAGCCACTTTAATTGGTTTGCTTCATCCTTCCTCATTTATTTTGCAGTTGCATATTGCTGAATCTTGTTTGTTATGAGGCACCAGGGGCACTGGACTCCCACCTCCATTTCTATTTCTCCATGGTAAGCAATGGCATAGGACTGCCCCTTACAGAGGTTTCTGGCCATTGGTGGAATACTGTTTAAAGCAACTGTGGCATAGATACACATGTCAACACTGACTTCTGGAAGCGTCGCACAGTGCTTCAATTGCAGCTTGGGGCAAAAGTTCTTCCTATAAATAAAAATTATGTAGTCCAGTTAAACTCGGTGCATTCTTTACATACTGCATGAAGCGATAGGTCTGTGAGATAGGGTTACAATGATACAGATCTCAACCTTTTGTAGTGAAGTCCCCCTGGCCAGCCAGCAGTCTGATTATGTAACATAATTTGAGTCACATCATGGCTCAACCACCAGGTTATTTTGCAATCCCTGATAAAAATAAGATGACAGGACAGAAGATGATGACTGAAAGACAAGAGAAAGGCAGGAGATGCTCACTGGCAAAGGGCTGATTGCACAGGCTTCCACAGGAGAACAATCCAAAACAAACTCCAAGGCAGCTTCCTGCACACTGGGTTGTGGCACCTCTCCTCAGATAAGCAACTGTGAGGCTGTGCCTCCCCTGAGAAACTGACAACTTCATTAGCCACAAGTAAGGGAGCCCTGGAGGTTAACCTTGAAAGCTCCCTGTTGGAATCTACATGTATGACACTGCTGCCTATTTGTTATTCCTTAGGAGAGTAAAATGTGTCTATGCAAACCCACGTCTGTTGTCATTACAGATCTGATTTAAACAAGCCCTGTCAGTTTGAGGATGGAAAAAATCCCAGAAACCTCCTGGCAGCTTTTTTGCTGTCTTTCCATATGTTAATATAATATGCAGATTAGAGATTATTGCATTTAAACATTCTAGAAAAAACAATTGGATCTTGAGCACAGCACAACTGCCCAAGGAATGCCAGATTTTATTACAAGAGGAATGAAAAGGAACAGACTGGAGACCCCATCACAGGCAGGTACTGCTTTAAATGAGATTATCTGACAAGCTTCTGGTTGTGTACTGCTGCTGGATCTGACTGTGAATTACCATGTGATTGGCAGAGATGTTTAGCACATCTCAAAATAAAGCTGCAGTCACCATCAGAGTTCAGAGCAATGCAGTTCCTCCTAGCAAAATCTTAAAAAGTTGCTGATGAAGGATTTTTGTTCAGCTTGCTTTTTTCTTTTTGAACACTAAACCACAGACGTGCCATATGCACCAGACTGCAAGATACTCATCTGGGAGCCACTGCCAACATTCTAGAAGTCTGATTAGCCAGAGAGGGCACAGTGGCTTCAAATACAGACTCGCCATAGACCAATTGCTCTCCCCTCAAGGTTCAGCTATAAACCTCAACACCACTTCAGTTGTTCCAAATAATTAACAATTCTATCTTCATAAACAATTATAGTCAGTGGGAACCTTTCCCTCTGAAGACCATCCTCATCTGAACTTTCTACCAACTACCATATTTGCCAGATGTGCGCAAACAAATGCGCTCTCTTTTTAGTATTCTAGGTTTCCTTGTAGACTGAATTTAGACACAGATCATTTCTCACACTTGAGTTACACAGATTTAAGAGAAACATAGGATAACACTTAGAACAGATCAGGAAAATGCCTTGCTTCATCCATTTCCCTTCAAAACAGTGCTGGAAATACTGGCTACAGCTCCAGATGTTAACATCGTTCTTGGATGGGTAACCTCCAGAGCTCAGGTTTCTGCAGAAAGCTGAAATTTTCTACAAGTGTTTCCCCCTGAAACAGCAACAAAGCAATACCTTTGTGTGGAAATACCCTGCTGCGGTAAGTAAACAGGGTAACTCGGTATCAGTCAGTCCTCCAACCTTAAGCTATATCGATTGCAATTACTACAAGCTGCAGTGCCACTGAAGAGGACCTGCCTGGAACAGACAAAAAGGGAGGGATTTCCCAACGTGTTTTACAAAGATCTCACGACCAACAAAGTTAGTTCAGATACCCCAGCTGCTTTCCAACATCAGTAAATATTTTCTTTCAAGTTGCAATCAGACGGGAAATTTTTCTTTGCTCCTGTCCTTAACTGTGTAAGTTGAATTACTGTGCGGTTAATTGACAAAAACATCAGTTGCAAGCTAAATAAATATCCTCCTGTTCACACAATTATGAAAGCACTTCAGGATCTTTCAAGGTGAAAGATGCTCAAGAACAATTGTGGTATGTCCATTAAGGCATAGTTGCAATGAGTACTGCAATCTTTTCATTTATTCAATAATAAATTGATTTCTCCCCTGAAGCTGATTTTTCCCTTGTGCCAGGGCTGGTCCCCAATTTCCTTCCTTGATGTAGCTGTAAAAGATTGAATTGTGCTTGGTGCTCAGCTCTCCGGCACACAAGTTCTTTAAGGATCAGACTTTAACATTTTATCATTTGGTTCAATATTCTATCTTTGTCACATCTGCTTAATCTGTGGAGCCCTGAGACTGTACTTCCCCTAGTCCAACTCTAGAAGTAACTTTGTATTTTAATATCTCAGGGGTCTATGGAGCAATTCTCAGGTCTCCACTAGTGAACCGAGGTTAATCTAATAGCTATGATACAGTGATAAGTTGTAAACCAACGTACAACAAAAGAAAATAGCATTATCACACCCACCTTATTTCAACACAAGAAAGAACTTTGAAGCATAAAGGAGTTCAAATACAGCAGAGGAAGGAATTTTTTCCCCCTCATTTATTCTGTACAATAGCAACCTTCTTCCCAATCCTCTCCTCAGAGCTCCATAATATGGTAATTTTTTGGGGCTTTCTTCCCTCCTGGTCCTTAACCTCAGAATGCCCCAAATGGCCCTTTCACAGGGGACACCTCTCACTTGGGGCACAGCCTGCAGCAGCACTCACCCCACCCTGCACAAGGGATGCACAGGGACAGTCCTAGAAAGAGAGAGAAGCAGGACCTGGGCACAGTGTGTAGGCATGAAAAGAGTCACTCCCACGTTTATATTAGACAGGGTGCTCTGTTCTCCAAAATAGACAGTTGTGCAGTCTGTGAGACACCTAAGAAATCCATGGATGCCAAAGCCAGCTGCCTCACAGAGCAGTGACCCACCACCTGCTGCAAGAGGGACAGCACACTTCACTCACCTGCATCAGGGCTGTGCCCAGCCTTAGCAGTGCCACTCTGCTCTGCAAGCTTCTGGTCTGAAGGGCACTGAACACCAATAAGGAAAGTTACACTGAGTATAAGGGAATGACACTTGAATCACAAGACCAGTACCTTAAGACATGGGCAATCCAACTTTTATCAGTCCTACAATGCAAGCATTGCTGCATGGAAGAGTCACTCTAAAGTGGTTGCTTGTTTTGGGCTGGTTTGTGGGGGTGTTTTGGTTTTTTGTTTGTTTGGGTTTTTT
>NW_010115735.1:0-10786 GCF_000699245.1 Pterocles gutturalis | reverse complement strand
TTTGTTTGTTTGTTTGTTTGTTTTAAGTGCCGATACCTGTCAGGCGCAGCCGTTAAAGAACATGCTCCTCCTCCGTGTCATGGTGGGACTTATGCTCTCTCCCTGTTTCTTAAAAAACACAAAGCGTTCATCTTGGGGAGTTTTTCAGAAACTACTTTGAATTCCTGCATGGAGAGGAATCCTAATTTATGCTGAGGGATTTTATTCTTTCTTGCAAATAACCTACGTTCATGTGCACGTCAAAAAAATTAAAGGAAGTGCTGCCCAGCAAGACCAAGACTGCAGCTTTGTCTGCCTTCCTGTTCTGTGTCTCTGTCCCAGTGCCAGGCAATTGTGCACCTCCAATGTTCAACCTCAAGGCTACCCTGGGCCAGAGGAGAAGAAGGGAGCAGAAGAAACCTCTTCTGCTACACAGCTCCCCGGCTGTAAGGAGGATGTAGCAGCTTTTTAAGCTCCTCACAGAGATTCTGTAAATAACTCCAGACCTCAAATGGAGGCAGCTTGAGGGACCCTGAACACCCATGCTTCGTCCCAGACTTTCAAAGAGGCAGAAAGGAGGAAACAGCTACTTGCCAGAGTGACTATGCTTCCCCTTTCTCATGCCTCTCTTGGGAAAAGTTACTTCAGCTGCTCCCTTGCCTTTATTTCCTATCTCAAACTTTGGCCCATTTCCTGGAGAAAGGTGTGGAGGAACTGCTTTTCTTACCATTTGCCATGAGTCAAATAAATTAACAGTCAGAGTTTGTGACTGTTAAGCAGGTATTCCTTGATTTGCAGGACTGATGATAGCCCCGCCTTAAGTGCTCCAATGAAGGAGCAAAACTGCAGAGAATGTATGTTGCAAATTTACACATATTCAGTAAATTCCCTGGAATTATTTTACATAAACATAAGATTTCCTGGAACTCATTAATATATGTGAATGTCCTTTTGCTCATGTGCAAAGGTTCTTCTTCTTCTGGTGGTCTTCTGTGGTCCTTTGGTGGCTGAGGGATGAAGTAAGTAGTCTTCATCACTTTGCCCACTAGCTGAACTTTCTGTCCAGTAGTGTCCCTTTGCTCAATTAATTTTCTTGTCTTTGTACTCTTACAAGGTTGACTAATTTATTGATTAGTGCTTGCAGATGTTTTCCTCACCTGATTGTTCTGTTCCTAAACTATTGTAGTTATGGTTAAGTAATTTTTATTTTAAAATTTAAATTTAAAATTTAAGTAGTAAATACTACTCTAAGACACCTTATGACCTTCCATCTATTGCCTAGCTACACAACATTCCAGAGTTAATTTAAAATTTTACAATAATTCAGCAGCTTTCCTTCAGCTATTTGCATAACTGAGCACGATTTGATGCGTGGGAGGGAATGAGTAGCAAGGAGAGGGGAGATTGCGAGCCAGGGCTGCTGCTGAAGAAAAGGCCCCACGGGTACAGCCTCAGAAATTACGGTGTCTCTGCAGGCGGTGAGGTGGTGCTGTGGGGTGTATGGTCAGCGCGGCTTAGGGAGCCAGCATCTCCTCCCAGCTACGCTAAGGCTGAAGAAAATGGATTGTGAAACTGTGCTTGCATTATGTAGCAACACTGCACCCGCACACTGCACTTTGTGCTTAATGCAAGTGCAGTAACGAGCTTCATAACCAACAAGTGCTTACAAGTATTTCAGTATTTCTTGATTGAAGTATTATCCTCTCACTGGCGTGCAGAGTTTAACTTCCCGAATAGTAGCATGCTTACGTGGTATTTTCTAACACAGTAAAGTGGTATTTTACACAGAAGTAAGTGAGAACAAGGAATCACGAGCCCTGGATAGAGGTTAGATGTTCTGACAGTCTTATCAAGGGCTGTCAGTGTGCCTGAGGTGGGTGTCGCATCAACAGATCTTAATAAAGTTGGAGTTTTTTATGACAATACTGTGGAGACTTTATGGAACCTTATGAAGGGTGGAAACAATGAATAAAAATTAAGTCAGCTCTCTACAGAGAAATTAAGGAAATGTAATTCCAGTTGTGAGAGCTGTCCCTGGCACACCTGCCAGTACCACCAGAACCCCTGTACACAATCCCAGCAGGGGCTGCTCTCGCTGTGTGGCCAGTGGAGTCCATGCCCACCAAAACATTACAAACTTGCTAAAATTGTTCCTTGTCTTGAATTGCTACTTATTGGAAAAGAAAAAAAAGAAAATTGGCCATTATCATGTAAAGTGTCTTGTAACTTCCTCCTTTTCACTCCTTTTCATGCTCAGACCAGGTAGTGGTCACATGCCTCTCTGTGAGAAAGGTCTTGACAAGCTAAACAACTTCTCACATCCTGGGACAAGTTTCCACAGCCTTTTGCTTGCTTGTTTGTTTGCTTGGAGTTTTTTTGTTTGGTTAGTTGTTGTTTTTTGTTTTTTGTTATAATTTAATTGTCTCACAGAGTTATTGTGCCATCATGTACACCTCCAGTGGTGCTCCTTGGGGTTTTGCTGTCCTTGCAAAAGTAGGTGCAGGATCTTTACCTAACTTGGTCTGAAATGCCTCTTTGTCTCATTCGTCATGAACTACAGTTACCTACGTGCTTTCTCACAAACCAGGCTACCTTCCAGACTTTCAGGGTTTTGGCTTTAAAATACTACCTGGTGTCCTTTGAAAAATTAAGGTAGATACAAGTATCAGTGTGGGAACAAGTCTAGAGCCTGCACAAGAGGCTCTATAAGAATACTCTTAGGAAAGGTGTGTTTCAAAGGTAATCCTACTAATCAGCCTCATTTCATAGGGAATCTTTCTAATTTCTACTGGCCATGGGTTTAATTTGTAATCATACCAAAACAAAATACCCAGCAGAACTACGCATAGACTAGGCAGGTCAAAGATCTGGCACAATAGTGACCGTAGTAAGATTAATAAATGAACGCATACATCAACTGTATCAACTTCAGTCTAAGAAATTATTTGTTGAGAACAAAAATGTCAAGACTGTTTTAGGTTTTGTAAGACAAAATTAATTCACTTTCATAGTACGAGACCAATCCATAACAAACTTACATAGCATACTGTAGAACATAAATATAATGAAACGCAACAAACAGGCAGCTAACCAACCAATTAGTAGTTTGTGTGATTCTGTATTCCTGAATTTTTGCTCAAAATAAACCTTTCTACAGTTTCTCATGTTTTCCCTGAAAAACAGCATTAAACTTGTGGTGTTTTCTGTTTCTGGGAGGAGGGCCATATACAGCCAAGGAGTTAAAAATCAGCCATGTGCCAGGAAGCGGGGAGGATCTCTGAAATGGTGCGGAAAGATAAAATCAGATCAAATCACTCCAGTCACAAGTGTAAAGCTGTCAGATACATACAGGTATGGTTTGTCCAGAATATATAGATATAGTTTTTTAGAGCTTTTCTCTGAACTACTGATGTTCAGTTGCAGAGCTCATCCTCAGTTTTCCAGGAAAGACAGTGGCAGACAGAGATCACAGGGAGCTGTATGTGTACTGCAGTTTTAACAACACCAGGGTGTGACAGGCAAAACAGCGATGTTTGCATTCCAGTGCATTTTATTTGGTAGAACCAACTTCTATAGATAGAACAACAGACTTGAAAACAGTGCTGGAGAGCAGCTGACCACATACATGGACTATTTCACAATTTGGTTCCCTAACCATCCTGTTCCCAAAGCAAAACAGAACTCTGTTGTTGTTCAGACAAATCTTTGAACCTACACTGTGAATGTGTTGGAGACAAAACTACCCACAATCACATCAGAAAATCGTGTACCACTCTTTGTTCTCATCCAAGGCATTTATTTTTATGGAAGTCAACCAGGAAGGAAAAAAAAATCCTTCAGATATCTTAGATAAGAAATAGCCCTTTGAGCTTCTTTGTTTCAGTACGAGTATTCAGTATGTGGGTATCTGCGTCTGTAAAAACACGAGCAGGTCCACAAGCATACAGAACAGGTTGTAGAAAAGCAATAATTCTTGGCCTGATGATCTTAATAAAGGTAGTTACTTTCTACTCTATAATCATCCACTGAATAAAAAGGGAAGAGGAACATGGAAAAATTGCAAGTCAGATGCATAAACCGCTAATTCCTCCTGCTGTCCGCAAGGGAAGCAAGGTGTTAAGGGATGCTAAGAGAGTGGCCACCTCCTCCAGATAATGCACTGCCTTCAGAAGCATCCACATGTAGGGCTCACATAAAATACAGCCAGCCAAGTCCCCCTAGCTCTGCCCACTCCCGTACCCCTCCTGGTCTGGGTCTTCCCTGGCTTACAGTCCCAGCCATTTTGAAGTCCAGGTTGATCGTCCTGGAGATGGTGGCAGTAGTTTCTTGACAGCCAGGAGACAGAAAATGATTGTGTTTTCCATTTCTGAACTAAACGTTGTTGTTATTATTCTGGAGTGATCTTCACAATTACTCTTTTTTGAGTACAAACTGAAGGAAAACCAGTGTAGCCTAAGGAGTTAAGTACTGTCATAGAAAAGCTGCAGGTCCGATGGGGTGAAAGGGAACAATGTCACAGTTTGCTTTTTTTCTTCCCTATCAGTCGGCTTAGATTTCAAATATGGGGTGGTGTCCTGGGTTAAGCTGAGACAGAGTTAACTTTCTTCATAATAGCTAGCAAGAGGCTGTGTTTTGTATTTGTGCTCAGAAGAAAGCTGATAAAAAGTGATGTTTATGCGGCTGCCAAGGTCTTTCAGCTTCTCTGGCTGTCTGTAAACCCATCACAGGTGGCAATGTATATTCTTTGTGTCATAACTTTGATGCACTCTGTAGGATAATTCCACATGTGCTGAGCTTACACAGGAAAGGTAAGATCCTTGCATCTTTTTGACAACTTGGGTTGGTCAGTGCTTGCTGTAGCAACGACTTACAGAGCTGGAAAGTGGAGAAAAAGATCAGAGAATTAAAAACCACCACAGGTGCCACCTGAAGGAAGTTGGGCCAGCCAATGGCATTAGTTAAGACTGTCCAACAGAAAATTTGATCAGTTTCTCATGAACGTGTCTGGGAAACACCCTGTTTCCCAGCAAAGGTGGGCCAGTTTGCCCACACAATACAAAAGTTTGTTAACACTGAGAGAATTCCTCTGATTCCTCTGTGGGGTTTGTTCAGCTCAACTCAACTTCATGTTGCAGAAAAACAGTGATGAAAATGAAGATGAAGATTCAAGCTGCCAGCTGGGGAGAGCCAGGGGAATTAGCCTCAGAAAAGTATCTGGCTTATCCAGTCTGGGATGAGACTTTAGTAGGAACCACACATTAATCTGAAATAAGAAAAAGAAGAGGCATAACCTGGAAGTGTGGTTGATCTGTGGAGAATTTTGCTTTTCTGAGATACATATATGAATGAAGACATCCAGATGGGATGGGCAATAAAAGTATATAGGCACATGACTACCTTTGAACAGGCGTGTTTTCGTCTATTGAAGGATGCTGACAATGTCTGGGCAGGCTATGCAATTTGTAGCCTACACGGTGGTGAACAAGAAATTATTCCTGGGGATATGCCATTTCCAGATATTTAAAATACACAAGGCATAGCATTGGTCATTGCTAGCCAAAAGGGATGGCCAGCTCGGTTGCTGCAACACTGCTGCACTGACAACCGGTGTGCAAATAACTAGATAAAATATGTAACACTGCTACCAGTAAGAACTGGAGCCCAGGACTCCCTTTTCCTGAAGGAGCCTCATCCCTGGGCTTCACCACCAGACTGCCTCTCCCCCTGGCCAGATGCAGCTTCAGCATGGGGAATGGGGAATGGGGAATGGGGAATGGGGAATAGGGAATAGGGAATAGGGACTGCATTCCCCCAAATCATCTCTTTGGATACTCAAGTGCACAAGAGTACAGAAGAGTCTGCAAAAATTACCAACCTTGTCTGGTCAGAGAATGCAGAATGCTCACGTTGTGCGAGAGTGCTGTGTGATACAGAACATTTCAACTACCACTTCCCTGAAAGAGTTTTGAAATCCTTTTTCTATGTTGTCTGCGGAACTGTAAAAATAGAAGAGAACCTCTGTTCCTAAATAAGCTGACATTACACACGTCAGGACATGCAAAAACCAATAGAACCCTCAGAGATCTCATACAAAACACTTCTTGCTCCTAGTAGCACTGACCTTGTTGTGGTGCCTCCTTTTGACCCAAGCTGCTGAATTTTGAATGCCAATGGCATCTAGTAGGAAGGAAACTGATGATAGAGCAAGTTATTTTTCTGTCAAAATCATGTTTATTTGCAATAATGTATCATAGCTTGTTTGTTTTGTTTTGTTGTTTTTAACTTGGGATTTAAAGAGCTGGAGATAATCTTCCTGTTTGTTGTTGGGGTTTTGTGTGTGTTTTCTTCTTGTTCTTAGAGAAATTGCCATTGCCTCTTGAGGCAAGGAGGGCTGCTATGGCAATGGAGAGATGCTCGATGATGCTACTCAAGTACTCCCAAGTGGTTTACATTACTGCCACAACGCAACCTGATTTCATGTGGTGTAAGTGTACCTTTTGTAGTCTTTTTCTGCTGAGGGAGTTGTGCTTCATTGCTCAGGACTGAGGGAAGGTTGCTTGGGAGACCTTGCCCTCATGCAGCAGTTCTCTGCATTAGTGGAAAACACCGAAGGCGTTTGAAATGCTGGTATCACCCCTGTCCCTTAGGGTGCTGCTTTGCTGTTAGCAGACCACACTTCTGCTCTGTCACTGCCTAGCAGGAGTTTAACACCTGACTAACTTGGCTGCGTGAGCCAGAGTTGTTTAGTCAGGTCTGAATGACTCAAGCAGCAGATGATGGGGGTTTTGGCTATGACAGAGACTGGTATCCTGAGGCTGCCAACACGCCTGTCTGCAGAAGGTGACACCAGCCCTTGCCCTACTCACAGCATAAGCATGCACTGTGTCCTTGCTCATGGCCATTGAGAGTAAGTCCATAAATTAGACCTGGTGCTCAGTGAAAGCTGGCAAGTGATCCCTTTTTCTGCAAGCACAGTTATCTCAGGGGCTATGAATGCCATTTGCAGCCCTTGCACAGCTGTGGGAGCTGTGTCAAGGGGATACTGATGGCCCAGCTCACCCCTGACACAGCTGGATTAAACATTCCGAGTATGTTCATGGAAACACCTCTGAGACAGGATTTCTCTGGTTTTAGAAAATAGTTTCTATACCACCATTTCTTATTATGAGTGTCTGCATTTACTAGAATAAAATATAAACCTTTCCGTCCTTCTTCATGATTAGGCATCCATCACAGCTGCCTTCCTTAGGAAACCCTAGCACAGCCCCTTGCAACAGCACACCTTCTTTACTGAGGCATAAGTGGAATTCTGGCACCAGCTATCCGTGGCAACAAGCAGCCTGGTTTGCCTATAGAGGTCTTGGTTTTAATTAAAAAAAAAAATACAATGGTTGCTTAAGCTGTTCTGGTGATCTATGCTTCTCCTTCTGGCTCTAGGAAGTGACAATATGAATGTACTGGTCACTCTTGGAATGTTCTTCTTCCTCAACCTCACAAACACATGATAGCTCTTGGGAATAAGAATATTTTTGAGGAAGAGCAGAAAAAGTCACATTAGCAGAATAAGTACAGTTCAACAGCAGGAAAATATGGAAATGAAACTGATACAGGCACCTAGCAAATTTAGCATCAGATTAACTTCACTAAAAGGTGTAGGCTGCCAAGTTCCTGTGCACTGGCGACTGTGATTTGTTTCTTATTGTTCCGGCATAAATGTGATATTTCAGGAAAGCAACATACCTTTTGTGTAGAACTACAAGAAAATAACACGATTCATACTGACCAGTGCCTGTGTTACATTTTCTGTCATGCAAAAGAAGCAGAGATTTCTGTTCTTGCAGGGATGTTGTTACAAAATTGTCTGAGAGCAGGCTGAAGCATTTGAAAAAATTGGCAGCTGTTCATTATGACTTCTCATCTGGATGTTGCTCCCCACACAGCTGAGCTGCTGGAACAGATCTGATGGGCGTTCCCTACAGCATAAAACTGAACACATTAGTGCAAGCTTCAACAGTGGTTTCAGCTAAGCAAGCTGAATTTCTCCAGGAGCAGACTGGGGGTGCTCATACAACCCATTGGTGTTCAGCTTTTCAGAACTGGGAACAACATCTCAGTGACAGATAAAACTTTCCTTTAAAGCTGCATTTAAAGCATGGGCGTTAGGGTCAGCTTTTGCATCCTTTGTCACGAATGGGAAAAATTGTTTTAAAGGCTGTTTGGTTCTGGCTCTTCTGTTCTCAAGAACACGCAGAGATGTCATTAGCAAGTACAAAAACTGAGGGTGCAGAGAACAACTGAGATTTCTACATAAGCTTTGGCCTCTTCCCAGCCCTTTCCTGTTACACACCCAGGTTTCACGTGTCACGCTCTGTGACACAGTGCATTGTAGCCTGGCTAGCTGTGTATCTGCTCTTCTCTTGTGTCTAATAAGGCTTTTCCTGCAACTGGAACAGTCAGAATGTGTGTGTGTGTACCTTTCCCTTTTCTCCATTTTCACGGGTAGCAAAGAGTGGAGCCTGCACTGCAGCTTTACTTTACTTTATTTAATTGAAATGGTCCAATTAATTTTAAAGGTATTGTAAGGGAGGATGGCCAGTCATGCAGAAGCACATATGGAGGAGCCCATTCATGTGTGCACATGCATACCCAAGCCATACTCCCCTCAAATGGAAATGAGGCTATGAATACCTTTTGTTTTACCTGTAAACCGTGTTTGCAGTTATCACAATTATTTCAAGAGAAAAAACAAACACAAGCATTTGTGAAAAAATACAGCTGTTTTTCTTTGCTGATCCCGAGTTAAGTGAGGAAACCAGAAATCAGCACTAGCACAAAAAATAAACATCCATTTAACCTCTGTTGTTGCTGTTGTTCCGCTCATCTGGTGTAATTTTTTTTAAAAAATAAATCTTTTGGGAGCTGTGATTGTTTTAACCTGGCAGTAACCCCCTTGAGTTCATCAGAGCAAAAGACAGCAAAAGCCTGTTTATTGTCCAGCAGGCACCTACACATGTTGTAAGCGAAGTTCCATCTGGTCGCAACATCGTGGATCATCTGGGTAACAGCCAGGCTTCATTTGCTTCGTGTCCTGGACAACATGGAGGCAGCCGAAGAGGAATATTTAAATGACTGACCAACCGCAACTGAGTTTTCCCCTGAGGATTCGTCTAATAATGGCTCATCGCTATGGAGCAATAGCTGTTTTCTTTTTTAAATTACTCAAGCTGGGCTCTGCAGTATGATTCAGCCTTTGTGCTGACAATTTACTGGAGACATGGTTTGGCCTTGGGAGATCTGGAGGTGGATGTTGACTGTGCCCGAAATTCTTCCTGAAACATGTTTGTAAGCACAAACCTGAAGAAACGCGGACTGTGTAGCACAGCTGTTATTCTGGACCTGACAGGGTGTTTGTGTGGGGTGTATTTCACACCTATGTGGAGGGCACGTAAAGCCCTACCATATCAGAGTTTTCCAGGCATTTAAAATCATTCACACAGGAGGGCTGAAGACAGAGAAAGCCGATGCACCACCTCGTTCTGCTTAAGCCGTGACCTGAGCACCTCAGAGAGACTTTTGCTGTCTGACACTGCCATTGGATGGCAGGGGTGGGTGGGCAGGGATGCCCAGGGAAGCACTGCCCCTGCCTCCAGAGCTCCCCAGCTCCCCAGCTGGGGCAGGATCAGCTCAGTGCTGGCAGTGCTGCCTGCAGCCCCACTGGGATGTCCTGCTGCCAGATGGATGTTCCCCTTAGAAAACTCGGTTCTGCAAATCCAGAGGTGGGTGCTGAGCTACAAAAGGGTAGCAGGCAGCTGCCTATACACAAACGTGCAGTTTCAATAACAAATGTTGATGGAGGCAGTGCTTGCTGGGTGAGCAGTACCCTTCTCATGGGGCAACGAGGATATGCAAATCCCAACATGCTACATGAAGTGTAATAGGTACTTCCAAAAATTCAGTCTGTCTATGAATACTTTATTGGTGGTGCACAGGGAAGCCTTTTTAAGCCCAGCAAATCTTTAAAACTTCTGTAGGTGGCTCACTGCTTGTTTATGATAACAAATTTATTCAATGAGTGAAATGGAGAAGTACCTGAATTTACCTTCAGAAGTAGCTGTGAGATGTATTCCTTTCTGCTTTAAAATGTGGGCCTCCTCTATAAAGATGTCATTCATGTAAGATCCTGGAGTGAAAATTATCCAGGAAAAAATGGCTGAGATACCACAGTAACATCTACAGGGATGGTGCATGGGCCACTTTCAGAAAATCTCAGGAAGAAAGTATCTAGATGAATTACAGGGGCAAATTCTTACACAATTTGCAGTTAGCTGCTGCAGAAGCCATAGAGTATTTTGGGGATTTCTCTCATCCCACAGCTGGGCACACTGCTGCCTGCTTCCTCCCATGGCCAGTCCTGGTGCAGCCAGCAAGGCCAACCAGCAACAGAGAGAGAGATATGCTTGAAAGTTCACATGACTAGATTTCAGACCTTTTATGTCTGTATCTGTATGTATCTCTCTATATATCCTAAACAATCTGCTGCAGGCATGCACATAAGCATCTTTCTTCAGGTAAGTACGGTCAATAAAACCAGTGTCATTACTCACCAGATAAAGTTATGCCTGAGCCTAAGGAGGCAGTAAATGGTGCAGTTTCCTTTGGTCTAATCAAACTGCCCCAAAGTAACGATTCCTTTCTCGGGCACCGCAATAGCGCTGCAAATCCGCTTGGAGTCACTGTAACACAGCGGGTCCCGCCGGGCGGGGACCGGGACCGGGACGGGGGCCGGGGGGCGGCGGGGGCTGCCCGG
>NW_010115734.1:62451-62673 GCF_000699245.1 Pterocles gutturalis | reverse complement strand
CGGTACCGCGCCCACCACCCGGGCAGAGCCCCCCGGCCTACAGCACTCACCCTCAACGCCCTGCCCGGGAAGGCTGTAGGGCAACGCCCGCCTCTGCACCCCCGCCATTGGTAAGACCGTGATCCTGCGGCTCAGGGAATGGCCGCCGCGCACGTCAATTAGGAAGCGGTAACGAGCGCAGCCCCACCTCTTATGCAGCCGCGGGGGGCGGCGGGCGGTGCA
>NW_010115734.1:62111-62379 GCF_000699245.1 Pterocles gutturalis | reverse complement strand
TGGGGCTGGTTCGGCTCTGGCAGGCCCGGAAGGGGGTGGACGAGGCAGAACTGTGCTTTGGGTGTCTGCCCCCCCACCGTGTCAGTCCTCTGGAAATGTTTCCAACGCACCGAGCAAAATTCATCAGCACCGTCAACCTGCGATATCGTTACTTGTTGCCTGTGGCACAATTATCCCAGATCCTCTATGTCACTCTGTGTGAACACTGTCAGAGGTTTTCCACGCCCTCACCTCACCGTCACAAGGGGTTGTTTGACGGTCACCTGGC
>NW_010115734.1:47650-62082 GCF_000699245.1 Pterocles gutturalis | reverse complement strand
AAACTTGTAACTTTTTCTTGGCGACTTTTTTTGCCCTCTGCTCCCCTGGCTGAACAGCGCTTGAGATTTGTACTCTGTAATTTTTTTTGTTTGCCGTTGCAACATGTTCGTTCTCTGTGTCTTTGGTTTCTTCTAAATAACAAAATGTGCTCTCTGGGGCAGGTGGGGTGGCCTGGCCAGGCAGTCACCGAGCACGGGCCCTGCCTCGTTACCAGGGCTTACCTGGGAGAGGGAGCCAAGTGCCACCCGGCAGCACCTGTGTTACACGAGGTGTGAGCACCCCGCGCCCAAAGCCCAGCGCAGGGCTGAAACCCCTCAGCCCTCCTCAGGTAGTCCGGGCCTCCTTACACCATCATTGCATATGAAGGCTTTTGTGGTCTGGCTACTTACACTGAAATAAGAGACCTCTGGAACCTGCAGCTCTCCTCACTAAAAGGGTTTCTTAGTGAGTCTGTCACTACGATGAGACAGGTGAAACCTCTGATTGTGTCAGTCTCTTTTGTTAGGTGATTTAAGAGTCAGCCTTGCTCACTAACCCTCCTCTTCTTGGCTGCAAATAGTATTACAAACATGTAAATGAATGAATCATGAATTATTCATGCACCTGTGTTTCCGTGTAGCACAAGGAGCACAGAGGCATTGCTGACTTGTGCAGATTAGCCGGGTTGTGGATGGTCCGTGCCACAGACACTAGCCGAGGCAGCAGCCTGAATGCAGCTGGAGTGCTTCAAAGCTCACCTGGCTCCAACAGCATTACAGCTGCTCTTGTCATATAACGCTAACAAGTCCCACCAGACCTTTGCAGCCTCTGTGTTGGATCACCTCAGGTTCCTGTGTACCACATTGCTGGAGCAGGAATACTACAGAAGCTGCTCTAGCGACTGGGGCAGAGTGGTTCTGGATAGGGTCTGCTGCCTCCAACACCAAGTTATTGACACTTGTCAGGAGGAATGTGGTGTTTTTAATGTTATTCTGTGTGTTCTGTTGTAAGACCTGCCATCACTGTAAAATCAATAGGCTATATTGATAAAAAAATATAGGAATATATTGGTATTTTTCCTGAAAGACTCACATTCTTTTATGTTCCTCAAAACATTGATTCTGAAGATGACTTTATGAATCAGATCCTAAAGTAGTAATAGGGCTGTTTGTGACTTCTGAAGGTAAAATTTTCACAGCTGGATTATTGAGATTGCTCTATTCCTCATTCCCTTCATTTGAGAGCAGGGAAAATATGAAGAATGAAATAGCTATGAATCACCCTGACTGCAATCCAGTAAGAATTCTGAAAACTGGGTCCAGCATCGCAGGGGGAGAAATATGCAGTATGAAAAGTTTTTGAAATTTCCATTTTACCTAAATACTCCTGTCTAGCTATTTGTTTAATGATGATTTTTATTTTTTTTTAATTCTCAAAATGCAAGACACATCAAAAAGTTTAAGAAGTACTATTCAGCTATGAAACATCCCAGATCATGACTGTCAGCCCTGTTAATTGCCAGCTTCTGGAAACTCCAAGTGTTACAGACACCACTTGGCTTTGTTGTTCTGCAGTACAACAGAATGCTGAACAACCACAAAGGAAGATAAACTCCCTGCCACGAAGGGTTTGTCATTTTAAGTTATTACAATCTCTGACTAGACATAGTGTTATAGTTTCCTCTTCTCTCTAGTTCTGCTGTCGTTCCTTCTCGTCACTCTCCTATGTTCCTTAGCTCTTACTGAGAATGAGTCCTACATTACTTTCATGGACTACCGTAACATTTAGTTTGAATGAAAAATAAAGCACATTTTATCAGCTTGTGGAAGTGATCTTCACAGCTAGGTGGCAACAAAGGAATTCCATTAGGCTTCCTTCAGTAAAAGGTGAGAAATGTAATGTTGTGAGAACATTAAAAGCATCTGCCTGACTCTAGTGTCAGCGACAGTCTCCTTCAATTTAAATATTTGCAATAGCCACAATTAAACACTTAGTAACTGGCATGGAGTTAAAATAGAAATACATTACAAAGTCTTACTGCTGTGCAGATTTTAATTCAGATTTATATCCTCGTTGGCTTTGTGCCTAGAATAAGTCTTGTGATTTAAAGGCTGTTTCATGCAGCATAGAAATTGTCATAGAGGGCAAACTATCTTATAGGTGAATAACAGAATTTTTACTTCTGGATGCAGCTCCCTAAGGAGATCAAACAACATTATGTTCTCCTTCCACTATTTAAAGACTGAAGAGATTCACATCTGCGAACAGAGGGATGGTCTGTCTGGGTCACTGAATCTAGTCTCTGTCTCCTGGAGGCTATCACATTATCTAAATCTTCTAAACAGTCCTCTAAAACCAGTGTTTTTGGTGATACTCTTACACACAGTTACTGTCATGCAAGAAGATGTATTAGAAACTTGGCCTCACCATGCCTTCAGAAAAAATGCATACGTAAACAAATGTTGCTTGCTTTATGCCCTCATTTTTATTCTTTTGGAAGATGAGCAGAGCAAACCAGAGCATAGTATACAAGGATAACAAATGCAGATCTCAACATTCTTACCCAGATATTTGCCATTCTGCTGTAGGAGCTTTGATGATAAGGTTTAATTTTCTTAAAGCTTTCAATTCTAACAGAAAAAAAGTATCATTATGGCTCAAAAATAAAATTCTATTACAAAAAACCCCACATTTTTATTCTATTGTGCCTGTATGACCCAAATTTTTCTAATCACACTGTAAAGGTGAAACAAAGATTAAAATTCTGCCTTGGAGTAAATAGGCACACTGGGAGATTTCTAGCACCCCTGAATTTGTTCCAAATATATTTATTTTACTTTAGAACGCAATGTACAGACTGTGGCTCCACTTCTTGCTGCCTCATAGGCAGCCATTTGCTGAGCTGTTTGTCTGGCCACGAGTCGTTCCCGACTCTCTTCCAGTTCTTTCCAACGGTTCCATTGCAATGAATCCTGCAGAAAAGACACAGAGGTGATCAGACTGCAGAGATGATAGTGGTTCTCTTTAAGGGATACACTGAACTTCTCTTTGATAATCTGGCAGGCTGGCAACATCCTATTTGCTAACATGACTGGGAAACTTGTCAACATCAAACTCAGCATGATGAACAGAAAGATAATGTGAGTGGGTTGCCCAGTTTGAGATGAATTAGATACAGGTGCAACACTCCACAAAATGTTAAATCAAGATAAAACTACAAGTGGATGGTTTTCTACAATGCTGCTACTTTATGTTCTTTCTTTGCCAACAGTTTATTCTTGAAGCCCTGAATGAGCAGTTGTACAAATCCTATCAGGCTCTACTGGTTTGGTGATTCAAAAGCTGGGTTCACAAGGGAGCATTCCCCAAAAAGCTCAGAACAAACAGAAAACTGCTACTTTTTAATCTGATTCTTTGCTTTAAATGGTAGAAAAATAAATTTTATTTCATTAATGGTAGTTTTTCGTATGGTTAGTTTTCCAAATTGCAATATAAATAGTTTTATTAAGAATGTAATAGTCATTTATAAACAAATGTTACCCTGACTTATATGAGCACAAACCCAGTGGGCCTAAAGGGCCATCACAAATGATAGTGAAGCCACAATCTGGACTTCTAACTTTAATACTAGAGGTCAGTGTCACTAGTTTTTCTACTTCTTGAGGAACCTAAAAGGTAGGAGTACAAACTGAACGCCAGATACCTATTGCATTATAGCTAAGGGGAGGAATTTTTTCCTATAGTCACATTAACACCATTTTCAGCAATACGCAGTTCAACAAGAACAAAGATGCTCCTGAACATATCTGACCAGAATTGAGCCACTTCCCGGTAGCAACATTTGGATAGGGTCATGCAGAGCTGAATAGCACTGATGGAAGATAGGCCAAAACAGCTAAGTAATTCATAGTAACCCTGAATTATTTCCATTTGTTTTTTTTTTTTTCTTTTCTTTTTTACAGGTCTTAACATTTGAGCAGAACATAAACAAAAGCGCTGCGACATCTTAAGAGAGTTACTGTGTAAAGCTAAACTCAAGAAAAAGACAAAATCTAACATCAAAACAACTTTCAAACCCTGGCTTATCTGCTCATTCATATGACACCAGAGCACTCATACAAACTCACATCAGGTAGTCAAAAGTTCTAGCTGTGAATTTATAATTTTTCTTTGTTTATTTTTAAAATGTCTCACATTTGTAATTATGTGGCTGCTTTCCTTTGAAATCTGCATTTATTTCTTCTATTTTACTTTGGACCCCATTAAGCAAAGTGTTTCAGCATGTATTCAAAAGCTCAGTTCAGAAAGCCACCACAATTCAGGAAATGATTTCTTCAAATCGGTCTTCATTGTTTTCTTTGCTAAAAGGTATAGACCTACTTGTCTGCATAAGCACCTACATGTTTTGCTTGCCTGAAATGGGGATTCTGAAGGCAGCAAACATGATATTCTGAAGGACTGCACTGTTTTGGTTTTTAAACCATACACACTTGAAAAATACAGTTTTCGTCTTCTTTGAATTCAGCTTCACCTAACTTACAAAATAGGTAAGGAGTTATTACTTTAACGGATTGGGAGATTTAGTTCTAATGTTACTAGTAGTACAGCTTCTAAAAAGTGATCCCATCATGACTGTTCACTGGAGTGTTCCATATGTCGTGGTACATGTACTATTACTGGTATATGAACCACTTCTAAATGTTAGGCATGCATGAGGCAATGGCACAGGCGGCAGCAGCAGCAGGAGCAGCAGTTCCTCACTGCTTCTCTTTAGGCACTTGCCAAGGAAACACAACCAGTGTGAACCAGCATAAAGCCTACAGGGCTATTGGTGCTTCCATCTGATGTTGTGGGTCCGGGCTGAGGAAAGGAGAGGTAAAAACCAAGGGAATGATAAACTGGAACACACCTTTGGTGAGAGACGGGGTGAGCATCCCAGTTTGGTGTGTAATAGGAGGCTGAGAAAGACAAGTGTTAGAGACGGGGTAAGATGCTGTTTGATGGGATAAGAGTGTGTGGTAATAGGAGTGGGAAGCTGGGTGTCATACGGATGAGCCCTGCTTTGTGCTAGCAGAATGTGTGACAAGAAGGTGAGGTCAAGGCCATGGTTTGGGAAAATCATTCCTACGCAGGAACCAGGAGTTGCTATTGCCAGTCCTGTATGGCACCATCTGCCTCTGCCTCCCCTGCTAGTGCTGGCAGTTGAGCAAAAGCCTCTGAACAGCAAGTCTATGGCAGAGTTTTTCACCTTATTTAATTCCCAAACCTTCTTTGATGCAATGCTGGTTTTCTGGGGGGTAATCTTTAAGAGTTCTGCTTGCTTTTTACGCTCCATTGTTTTTTCTACAATCTTTTTCTGCAGGTTTAAAATGCGTTCATCTTTCACAGGCCTTTCACCAGACTGGGACTTTCTTTTCTTTTCTTCTTGCCTGCAAAATCAAAAAGAAGCAATGAGAAGGTAAAATAATGTCAGCCCACAGAATGAATCCATCTGAGCACGTATTACCTTGATAATAATGAATTTTCTCTTGCTTCTGGGAGCCAGCTAGACTCAAAACAGGTTCAAATCATATAGCTCTCAATGAATGTGGTACTCACAACTTGCTTCTTGTTTACAGAACAGCATCACTAAACAGTATAGAATAATTTCTTCCCACAGGATGCCATGATGACAATATGTGAAGTTAAGATATTTCAAGTCTGACATTACATTCTTTAGAAAAAGCACATGCAAACCCTCTGATAATACTGCAGCTTTTTACTTGCGAGAACTCTGGAGTTTTCCTTATATGATCATTAGTATTCATCTCAATTGCTGTATTCCTCAGCAAATGAAAGAGATTATTTTCTGTGTAATCTCAATGCCCAGATTCAGAACCTATGAGATGGTGATGTATTAATTAAGGTTAGTGGGTCTAGGTGAACATAAATTGATAGCACCATGTGCAGCATAAAAGTAAAGCATAAGAGAGAGGTTATCAGATAGTCTTCCTTTTTTTTTTTCCCCCTTCTATTGTAGCTGCTTCTCTGGAGTTTACATCTTCTCTGCTATTTGTTTACTTTCACCCCACTGGCACAATTTACTCACAACTTCTTCATCTAGGTTACACCACCTTGCACAGTGATTCACTTAACATCCAACTTGCTCTTTTATTCAGTATTGCCCTTGAATTTGGCTCAGTATGATCAAGCTGTAGTATTATGTAATATGTAATATTACGTCATGAGCAGCTGTGATTCTCTGGCCAAATTCAGATCTAAAGTAAGTGTCAGATCTACCAAAGATTATACATTATTATATATCACCAGGTTAGATCTAACGCCTTCTCTCAGCTGGCAAGACAACCTTCTAGAGGTCCTTTTATATCACAGAATCAGAACATTACAGTTGCTGTTATTGGAAACCAGACTAAGAATCCAAATGACCAAGGGCAGAGTGCACTGGGGCATGGTTCAGCCGATACTGTAACTGTTATTCTGACAGTGGTAGCACTAATTTCACATGCAGGTTTCTCCTTGGAAACATTTTACAACAGAACTCTTCCCATATCTCTTGGGTCTTATACCACAGTGTTTCCAGTATAAGGCAAACTTTTCTCAAGGAGCTGGAGGAAGGGGAACAAGTAAGAAGTTCCTTCTGATGCTAAATCCACCAATTTGCCTTAAAACAGGAAACTCTGTGTAACAGCAGGTATTCTTCAGAGCAGCCATTCTGGGCTAGATTTCCCGAAACCCTCAGGAACCGGATGTAGGGGAGATTTGACCCGTCCCCCATTTTGAAATGTGACTGTGAACTTTAAATAAGGGGTACAGTTTAACTTGGCTTCTCATTTCCTGAGACACTTCCTGAACCTCTCTGCTGCTTGTGTCATGCTATCTGGCTGGGATAACGCTTCCTTATCCTCCTTAATACTGTGATATACTCTGCTACAGTGAGATCAATTTTTAACACTATTCTGTAAATCTAAAAATTATGTACTATAATTTAATCTGAGAACATGGATTATTTCTATTTGCAGTTTAACAAGGCATCGCATTCCAAGGGATATAGGAGAACATAACAATAAGGTTTTATGTAAACACTTCATGGTTAAATATTGTCAGTGGGAATAAGCAACAAAACCTTCATTACATGCAAATCCAGATTCTTGTAAATACAATTACAGGAAATACAGCAAGAGGTTTAACATCATGAAGCATCAGCTATTCTGAAAAGCTGCCAGTCCCATAGAATCTCAGATGCCACACCATATCATAAAAGAAACTCAAAGAGGGGAAGGAATGAAAAAATAAATTTTAAAATTTATTTTTTCTGTGATGCTCAGTTGACAGCCTTCAGGACTCAAGACAGAAAAAGCTCATATGATCTCTGCCGCCCCATATCACGTATTTCCTAAGGAAGCAAGGTAACGGCCAGTCAGAATGGGGTAGTACATAGTTAAAAGAATTCTCTCCAGACTCAACAGAAAATTATGTAATAATTTATGAAAAAAATATGCAGAAACCATTTTAATTTTACTTTTAAGTTTATTTGCCAGCCACTGGTACTGAATGAGCACCTTGAATGAAAACCAATCTTTAAGAATTGTACTAGTTCCTAAAATGTGATGTTAAATCTTTGGTCTAAAAGATAATTTGTTAATTTTCTTTTCCTTTGGTCTCAGACAAAAGCCTTCTGTCCCTTTGTGAGTCTGCCATAATTTAAAAAATATTTCCCTATCAAAGACTTTGAAAAAATTTGTAATATTTTTGAAGTCTGTATATATTTGAAATGGTTTAGCAAACTCTACCTTTTGCCTAGTGACCGTGTCAGAAAGTACCTTTTAGTTTTAAGGAATGAGATGAGATTCTTGAATATGCTTATAGAAGTTTGTAGTAGTGTAGGGTGTATGTGTAAACTACTCAGAAGAGGAAAAGTGAAGGATTAATTAAAGATTCAACAGAATATAGATATAAAATCGGTGAAAATTTCTCTCTCTACCACTGATTTTGTTCTCTATCCACTTTCCATGTAAGCTCCGTGTACAGTCAACAGCACAAAGATTTTTGCTCACTATGATGAAGCACAGAATAGTTCCATCAGTGATGGGTAAATTGTTAGTGTCTTTCTATTTAAAATAATATTCCAGGCATCGTAAACTGCAGTGAACATCCTGTATTTGTTGTCTCAATGATTTCCTTAGTAAATACAATGACATTTAAAAATGAATAAGTATTTTTTTACTACACATTTTACAAACTTGTCATGGAGTTTGGCAGTCCAGCATTGTCTTACTTACATATCCCTTGTAATTATTTAACTATCTGCCCTGCAATTTTAGCATCTGGCCATAAGGACTCTAAGTCCAGTAGGTCATCTGGCCTATAACTGAAGAAGCAGCAATTTAGCGTTAATGGTTTTCCTGTAGGAAATGAAAACACTTGAAACAGGTGGATTAGGTCTTGTCATCTGTGTTTAAAAAATGGGGATTCTGAAGATTTGCAGAGGACTTCTCCTGAAAACTACATTTTGTTTTTCATTTACATTTTCAAAGTCCAGCTGTACATCAGAAGTATAAGGAGACAGATGTATGACAGCTCTTAACTGACTCAGTACTTGTAGGGGACAGAGTAAAAATGTCTCCTTGACCATTCTAGGCACCAAAATACCAACTTAAGCAGCTAGGACTGTATTTATAAGCTAACCTTATAAAATGGAGTCTTGTGCAATAAACATAAATATATTTCTAAAAGCAGAGGTAGGATTGCCTTATAGTGCAATAAACAATTTTTTTTTTTTTTAATTTCCTCATACTCTCAATCTCAGTGACTAGGACTGCCTGTACTTCACAGTACCTTGCCTTTTTTTTTCTGTCCTGCATGATATAATTCTTAGTTATTGCAGTGAGGAAAATTAGTATATCTAACTGTTAACAGTTCACTGCTAAGGGAGTCATTATTTTGACATTTAAGAACACTACACTATTAGTTTGATTACTATTTTGTACTAATGTGAGGGAGTTAAGCACTCAAAATCTGACTCCCTTCCAAAACAATTAACTTATTAAGCACCTCATTTTAGGTGGGGAAGTGATTGTTATTCATAACAGTATTTTCTTTGTTTGAAATAAAGCTTATGATGCTGGATAATCAAAGTTCATTCACAGAATGGTTGAGGTTGGAAGGGACCTCTGGAGGTCATCTTGCCCACCCCACCTGCTCAAGCAGGGCCACCTAAAGCCAGTTGCCCAGAACCATGTCTAGACGGCTTTGGAATAGCTCCAAGGATGGAGACTCCACAACCTCCCTGGGCAATTTGTGCCAGTGCTCAGTCACCCTTACAGTAAAAAAGTGTTTCCTGATGTTCAGAGGGAAGCTCCTGTCTTTCCTTCTGTGCCTCTTGTCCTCTCATTGGTCACCACTGAGAAGAGCCTGGCTGTGTCTTCTTTACAGCCTCCCTTCACATATTCATATTTCTGATGCACCATTGCTGATAAATTTCCTCCTTCTGGTTCAATGCTAGTGAAGAACTTATTACTAGCGCAGGGACTGAGAAATTAAATCTTACTTCCTTGTTGCAAACACATACAGAACCCTAAGTATTTATTAAATTTGTGAAATTCATGAAATCACAAATATTATCAAGTACCAAACCAAAGTCCCTTATATTGCTAATAATTCATATTTTTTCATTATTCTACACTATGTTTTTGGAGATCTGAGGCAACAGCCAGACACAGGGATAGCATAGCACATGGTCCCCTGTTTTGCAGCGGGAAAGAGCTTTCCAGCTCTTTGTGCTGTCTGCCCTTTCCCTCAGTTGTGTGCTGCATCACAGCATTGTCCTGACAGGGAGCTTTACAGGCTTTGGAGGATGTGGCTTCATTCTCCCCTCCTCACCCAGAAGGCTCTGGACTCTGTAAGTCACACCTGGACACTCCAGGGAACACTTGCTGTAGAGAGCTTGTTCTACTTGAAAACGACCATCACAGTCACCCATGCAGAACCCTTCCTTCTGCTTGTTCTCCTCTCCTTGCCCCTTGTCTTCCTTCCGTGACTGCCCTCACACTATTTCCACCCCTCCCCAGTTCAGGCCAAGAGAGGCGTGTCACACTGGTGTGTGGCCAGTGCCCCTTGTCAAGGAGGGGTTTGAGCACTGGCAGTGGCAGGGAGAGACAGGAATGCTTTGTGGTGGTATGAGTCTGTGCATTTTGTTCCTCATAACAATTTTCTGATTCTTCTTCCTTATATACCAGGAAGACAAGGAGGATTAGTGTCAATTCAGTGTCACCCTGGGAACAGCAGCTGCTACCTTCATCTGGATGTTACCCTGACTTGGAGGGGGAAGTACATTAGCATGTATTCAAACACTTACAGATCTTTTGTTGCTCATGTTCAGAAGCTGAGAACTCAAATGTCTGTCCACTTCATATGCCAGTGCTGATTTTCAAACTATGTGAAATTCTAACAATTAAGGGGATGTCCTGCATATACAGTGAATTGATTCTTAAGTGTTCTGCAAGCGTTCACAAAGCCACTGCTGTGATGGATGTCATGGCTTGCAGTCTATTAAAGGCTGATGTCTCTGTAATTTTTCATGTTCCATTTCCTATTTTGTTTAATACAGCTCATTCTATGCTTGCTCAATGTGCTTCTTTTGTGTTGATGTATGTCTGTTTGTAAATGATATTCAAAGGAAACTGCTTGGTAGGGACCCAGTTAAACTCCAGCTGACACTAACTAAAGCACATTTGTTTAGCAAAGCTTAGCTGCCATACTTCAGCTGACCAGCAATAGCCTTCAACATAACTGCAATTTAAGATACTACATCTAGTTTTATATTGATGCATAAGGCTATCTTATGAGTACCATTGGTAAGATTCTGTCTCTAGAATTATGAATTAATTCTGTAAACATAAAAATTTGCCTTTGAGTTGCTCATCTCCTGTGCAGTGTATCAATAATGCAACCCAAGCAATTAATTGCTCACACTGACTGGACAGATATTTCAGGATTCAGGATCTCTAAATCAGGTTTAACACACAAAGTCTATAGTTTGTTTAGAGAAAAATAAAAGCTGCAGCAAAGTGTCTAGCATTTGTAAGTAGGCCAGCACGGCGTACTCCTATATTAACAGAAATAACACCCTAGATTTGCATTCTAGATGAAAATGCATTAAATACACTCCCAAAGAACAACATTTCTGGTATACTTTGACAATGCCTCTGTATAGCAGATGCTCCCAAGTTATGTACATAGATTGCCTGGGAGCCATGAAAGGAAATGTCTTATAACATCTATAATGAAACTTTATGTTTTCTTTGTTTGGAGAGCAAACAGGGCCCTGTTAAAATTACTGTATTACTTATCATGAGTCTGACTAGAAGCTTGCAAATTAAGTGTTTAATATCATTTGGATTCTACTATCTTTGGCATGCTGGTCTGTTCTAAAAAACATTTCAAATGTCAGGACAAAAAGTGAATCAAAGTTAGCTTCTCATTCAAGCATAGCTTATTTCAGAATCAGAACAGTTTTACATTGGAATTAAGTCAAACAGACTATTTTAAAGAAACCCATCACAGACTGCACAACTAGCATAACAAATAATTCTTTAAGTAGTTGCTAGTGAAACAGATTTTATGCAGTATACACATTCTTAATGCCTAGTTTGCATCTCTTGTGGAAAGCGGTGGCTTGAGTTGCTCCCCCAGGCTTTCACAAGACTGAATGTTTAGCAATGACAGTGTATTTCCAGCTCCATTTCAGGTTCTTTAGTCTTAAAGTATTTTCTCTATATATGCCACAGAAGAGATGGTCACTAATCTATGCAGTCAGTCCAGTTATTAATTAATTAAATTCAATAAACTATCTTCTTAAGTACTAACAGTAAAAGCCCAGTCTTTGGTGATTAACTGTCATCAGCAAACCAAATTAGAGCTGGGACGAGTGAAAACTAGTGAAATGAATACATCAATACTGCCTTCTGTAATTGAGATTCATAATTGGATGATAAATCAATAACATGAATTGAACTTTAAATCAATAACATCAATTGAACTCTAAGAAGCCACCTTCGGCTTCTCAGCAGTAAACAGGAATCTAAGACATGTCTAAAGATGTGTGCTTTTAGCCTGATAGAATATGCCTTCAGAATGTCAGCCTGAACATCTGTTTGCAAAATAAATATAGCAAGACAAGGACTAACCTCCCAAAATCACAAAAGGGAAAAGGTGAAAGACAACTTGCAAGAAAACAATGGCAAATAGTAAAGATGCAGTAAAAATGGCATAAGATCAAGAAGTGTGCCATATTTTATACTTTTACAAAGGCTGCCTTCCTGCTCAGCTTTATTTGTAAATAGCTTCAACTTAGATTTTAAACTCTTTGTGGAAGGGACCTGTCCTCTGCATTTGAGAAGCATCTACGATGGTTATGGATAGCTTATGACAATGAATAACAAGTATGATAATGAATAATAAATATGAATAATGGATACAAAATTTGATCAGAGAGCCTGTAAGCAGATTTTTCTCTTTGATCTCCTGCTATAATTTATTTAATTTATAGCTTATTATTGTTATCAGAGAATCTCCTTCCTAAAATATTTTTAACTTCTAAAATAAGGCCTGCCTTTTCACATAACAAATGAAGTTCAAGGAAGAAAACTGTAGCCCTAATGTGTTGGTTTAGATGTAAATGAGAAACCACTTTCAGTAGCAAGCTAGAATTATTCTAATAACATCAAATTAGTTCTGATTAGCTGAAAAAGAACAGAAGAAAGGCAGAATTTCTTTCTCAATATATAATACTGGCTCTGAATCCTGGGGCAATACTGTCAACACTAGCCTACAGAGTGTCTTCAACCATAAATTCAACATGATGAAAAAGATTTGTTAAATATGATGCAAAATATTTTGAAGAATAGAAAGGAAATCTTGGCCCCAGTGTAATCCTTGACAAAAGTTATAGTGATTTATAAAAGGCCAGTATTTTGCTCTCTGCTTGTTTTTCTCAAGGGGCTAGCAAAGTATTAACAAACTTGCAATGTCTTAAATGTCACATGCTGTTTTATACTGACTTTAAAGCAGCTGCTCGTCCAAGTTCTGCTCTGAACAGGGAAATCTGGTCCAGTGTGTCTAGAAGAAGTTGTTCCTTAGCTCGTTTTTCATGAATTATCTGGTCTCTCTTTTCTTCCTCTGCTGCCTTCTGTGCTTCTCTGAGCAGAGCAAGGCGTTCACGTAGTTCCACTACTGACATTTCACAAATTAAACCATGGCCACCAGTCTAGAGAACATGAAATATAGGTTTAAATAACACTGTAAATACCAAGGGGAGAGTAAATGAGTAAAACCAGAATATTTTGATCGTGTTCCAAATTATGCTGAATATATTTTGATTTCAAGGAACAGAGGGATGGCCCTAACCAAACTGTTATTTACAAGCTGGTTTTAAAGTGCAGAGCTTATCTTTTGTATCTGTAAAAAACCAAGGCTCATAAAACATTTCATGAAAATGCATTAAAATATATGGTATATTAATCATAAATAAAACATATTTGCTATCCAAAAAAATTCTAGTTATCTTTTATTTTTAATTACACTTTTGAAGTTCTAAAATATGTAAAACTACATTTTTTTCATTTCTAAAACCAGAACAGACCTCTAAAGTATGGATTTGATCTATGATGGCATCTACTTATCTGAAAAGACTAGGACTAAACAATCCTTTATACCCAGGAAATTCAGATCGTAATGCCTAAAGTTAAAATATGCAATGTTTAATGATGGCTTTTTAAAATCCACTTCACAGTGAGAGTGATAATGTGCCTGTTCTATGATGCAATGAGAGACTTCTGCAGCTTAGCCTGCATATGAAGACACATAATTTCTAAACAGGTTTGTGAACACTTGAAGTTTTCAGCCCTTGTTTTTACAGATACTCTTCCTTTCCCTATGTCTACAGGTATATACATCTGCATATATGGAAAACTTGCATAGACCCACACAAATACTGAGGATCTGTGCAGCCTTATTTGCAATAGTTAATGCATTTCACACCAATGTTAAGTCTTTTGTCTATCATATCATAGTTTTGGTACACATCTTTGGTGTATATCTTGTACCATGGCATGTTATAATGGAATATATGGGTGCAGGAAATCAAGATGCTCACCTGACTCTTGCTATACAGTTGTATAACATTAAGAGTGAAACACTGGTTTGGATTTTAGTCACAAAGACTTTGGTCTACTTAGTTCCATAGAACTAGTGACAGAAAATTAATGACAAAGCTTGGAAAGGATGAAGGGGTGGGGCGGTGCGGGTGGAATCCAAAAGAACAACCACTCCTCCAAATTTCATTTCTCAGACTGAAATTAAGTGGTAATGATAAGCATATGTAAGTAAAACTCATTACAACCCTTCTAGTGGAGAGAAATTATTTAGCTAAAGAGTCTTCATTTTTTCAAGCAAT
>NW_010115734.1:19178-47619 GCF_000699245.1 Pterocles gutturalis | reverse complement strand
GCAGGAAAAAAAAAAAAAGTCCTTGTATTGAATTCTGAGTAAGCTATTGACAGAATAGTAGTCACCTTTCTGCTTTTGAGCTTTTCACAAAACAGAACATGAAAGGGAAAGAAAAAAAAAAACAACACCAGGAAAAGAGAAGGATGATCTGTCATAGGTAGATGCTCAGATTTTCAGTTTGGCTGCAAGAATTGACCCCTGTCCAGCCCCTCTTCTCTGGTCTGGGATGCCAGCTAAGCAGTCTGTTCAGGTACTTGTCCTCCAGTGATCATTCTCTGGCTGTTCAGAGCAGTGGGTCCATAAAATAGAGGGGAAACCAAGAGAGATGAAAAAAAACAGTAAGGGGGGGTTGCAGGCGGGAGCAATAAAACCACAAAATAGAGTAAGACAAAAAACAAGGCTTGGCCCTCTGCTGCTACAACATTGGTGCTTAAGACAGATTATTGAGTCAGTCTGGAGAATCTAATGACGCAAGCTTGTCAATGAAGGAGAACCAGTGAAGGAGAACATGTCTTGGGTGGTCATCTCTGGGGACTCCTCCAAGATCTCCAAAAGTTGCAGTTTTGGTCCCCATAGCTTCTCTTTCTAAAGCTTCAGAAGTTGAGTCAGTAAGAAGAGAACATCACTGTTCTTTCACCTAAAGTCTGACTCTTCAATTTTGGCTCAGTGGTTTCTGCTTCCGTGCTCCTTGTGTATCAAACATTGGTCACCATCAGTAGGACCGACAAAAAGAGTTCAATATTAAGCAGCCTTTATTTTTGCATCTCTTTGAAAAAAATGTTCTTTATGCATTTAACAGTCCATCCATATCGTTCAGGTCCATTCTCTTGTACTTGCAATATGACCTGTATGGCCACTCCAGTTTCAGCAATCTTACACTTTAGTAACCTTGCACATAGGATAAGCTTGAATTTTTAATGAATTTGTCATATATAGCTTGAAACCTGCTGCATTTTTCTGCTTTGTCTTTTGAGATGAGCTAGATGGGAAAATGTATTTAAAGCCATATTCTGTACTTAGAAATAAATAGTATTTCAGTGAAAGCTCTATGTGAGGGGTTGACAGCATCTGTAAGTGGCAATGAAATGAACTAGGTTCAAACAAAAGAAAGTACTGACATCCCAGTCACCTTCATTTTCCTGAATGAGAGCCTGCACAATTTTATAGCAGTTGTTGTGATTGAAAAAATAATGACATTGCCACGTCCGACTACATCATGTTGTTGTGTCTTTGCAGCCTACATCTTCTGACTGAATCATCTGGGTAACAAATGTGCAGTGAGACCATGGTAAGGGCTCTGTTTAGGGTTGACACCATATGCAACTCTATCTGAAGCAGTAAAAGACCTATAGATTGGAGAACCTTTTGGCATATCCATGCAGATAGTTCACAGTATCTGTGGGGCACAATAATTCTTTGTACTCTTCGCTTTTTTCCCTGCTTGTTCCATTGTGGTTCAGTAGTATTTCTCCACAAATGGGTGCAGTGAGTCTGGGTTTGAAAAAAGAGAATTGCTGTCTTTGGCTCAAAAAGAAGTAGAGAAGTGATGGCAGCAGCCATAAAGGCAACCAAAGAGAATAAAGTAGGATGGGACATCTGGGGAGCTGATTTTATTCTTCACTTATTTCACACCTTAACATTAACTGTATTCTAAAATTTGATAAATGAGATGGGGGATTTATCTTGTGGCTGCAAAGATAGATAGCTTTGGAATCAATGAATGGCTCAGTTCTCTTCAGAGGAGCAGGAGATAAAACCAAATCAACTTATTGACTGTTCCAACAGCCCCATAGAAGGAAGACCTGTTTCTTCTGTATCGCTTCTGCAGACTAGCCATGGATATTTTTTCATTTGAGATCTTCATTTGAATACTCGTGAAAGAAAGGAAAGAAAAAACCCAAAGGATTATATCTAAAATTGGTAGTGTTATTTTATATTATTCTGTGTTATTCTTTTTTCAATATGCATAAGAAAAATGGAAGAGTAGTTTCAGCTATTCTGCTTCTGATTTAGTGGTAAAATAGCAGATTTCCAGATGCTGCGTAAATCTGGAATTTCTGCAGAAATGGGCATTACAAAGCCCAGTCTCAGGCATATCAATTGTGGTGCATCAATAGTAAGTCCAAGAAGTCTGGGATAAATTTATTGTAGACTTAACCACATACACAAGTCATTTTCACAGTACATACATAACAGCTCAGCAGGTTTTGGGTTCTCTTGACAATCCCTTTCATATACCTGAATGGTGAGAGTTTTGAAAGCACATGAAATTAATTTTGCTAATTACCATGGCAATCACCACTGCAATATGAACAACTGTACATCAACAACCTTGTGTCCATTCAGTCCTTATCCAGGACTGACAAATCTGTGAATTTGTGAAGATTGATAGAACATGTTGTAATCGCTTGTCAGTCTCTTTTTGAAAGATATCAGGAAACCCAGATCCTATTGGCAAAATAAAAAAAAAAGTTCCAGGGGACTAAGATTTCACTTACCATCAGAATATTCTTCCTGGTAAAATTTTCATTTTATAAACTTTGTGAAAGTTCCAGTTCACATCTAACCTTTGTGTCATGGGGTCACTTTGTACTTAAAGCTATGCAGCCAGACTGCAATATACTGGCATGCAGTACACAATTCCTCTGAATGTGTGAAACATGTATAATATACATTTATGTAACAACAGTAGTTTTTCCTTTCGAGCTTACCTCAGTTAAATCAACAAACTTGTGTCTGAGGCTTGGTAAAGACTCAATAGCTCGTATTTGTTGAATTAGTTCATATCTTTTCCTAAGCTTCTCCTCCTCTTCTTCTAAAGCTTGCCGAAGAAGTTCTCGATTTTCTTCAGAAACTTCCTGAACTGAAAGAAAAGAACTAATCTCTGTTAGCTGCTGCATATTTTAACAAGTAGTCCATCTGGAGGAAAATTCATATGCATTTGTGAATAATGATAATAATACTGATCTAAAGGTACTTGGGGGAACAGTCTGGCATTGGTGGGAGAAATGATTAGAGAAACACATGAGTACTTCCCACCTCCACTATCTATCATTCTATTCAACACATAAACATACCATATATATACATAAAGTAGACACTTTGAATTTCTGCTTTGTAATTTCTGTTCTAATGAGTGCGCATGGTTTCATTATTTAATAAAAAGATATTATACAATAGCAAATATTCATAGTTTTTCAAGCTATCTGATACAAGTATGGAGATACACAAGCAGAGAAAAGTCTGCTCAGCAAAATATGCACAGTTTAGCCTGTTCATACAGTAGATGTTAACATGGTGTTGCATTGGAATATGTACAGCCATGCCAGTCAGAACAGCCTTCTCCCTGGCCTTCATTAGTTAATGCCTTAACTGAAGAGTTTTCTCTAAGAATAATCGAGGACGAGTAACATTATTTCCCTTCATCCTAACGACTGGTCTGTCTTGGAGGTGCTACATCCTTTTCCATTGCGATACTGTCCTAGGAGATGGCTTTTCTTTCCTTAGCTATAGTCTTCTTCTCTGGATTGTCTTGTCTGGAGAAGACAATAATGTTGAGCTATGATTCTTTCACAGTGGTTGCTAGGCAAATCCTTTCTTAATGACATGAATCACAAGAATCTGAGCTTCACAATTTGATTTGACAAAATGTACATTCATTCACATATGCTACTTCTAGATGGAAGGGAAACTAGTTGCAAAGCATTAGTGCTGTATTTCTCCCTTTTAAACAAAGAGTAATTCCCATGACCAGTAGCTTAGAATTTCTGATCTACCCATTACCAGCTTATTCCTGGAATTCATATTCATGCATTCATGGGAAAGTATAGCCCGGATCTTTCCCTCAACTTCCCTTTCTTTTCTGTAAAAATTGTAATTGGCCCACTAAAAGAAAGATAAAGTAACTTGGGGAAATTTGACATAATCTCTAATTTTTCTGGCAATATATAAATACCTATCTGCTGTTTGTATTTCTGGAGCTTTATTTTTGCCTGCTTTGCATTCTTGTGTCCTTCCACGACCTGCTCCACCAGCTCTCTCATTTCTTGCTGTTCCTGTAGACGCTTCTGTGCATACTGGTGCATCAGCTCTGCTTTCTAAATCCCAAACAAAAAGGTGAATAAAATTCCTGATAACTGATGATCAAGACTCAAATCACCGAAATAGTGCAAGGACAAATGTATTCAAAATACTACATCATACACAAAACTAGCAAAGGACATTGACTGGGGACAACATAGAGACCTAGATTTAAGCCCCCCTCTCTATGTTTTATTTAACCACAACAGGCTTCTGTAACGTTTGCACTGCCATTTTCCAGGATCCCCTGCCAGTGTTTCTAAAAGCAGACAAAAAATGCCATCCCTGGATCTGGTTGTGAGATACCACGGAGAGTGCCAATCTAATACACAGCTGGTTGTGTGCCTGCAGGATCTTCGTGGGCCTAAATCGTATCTCTGTAACCTACAGAAAGTCCACTTTTGGCTATCATGTTTCCTTCTTTGTCAGAGGAAATGAACAGGAAGCAGGGAACTGGACTTTTCCAGACTAGATTCGTTACTGCACTTTCTGTTTTAGATGGAAGACTAGAGTTTTCAAAGAAGGAGGGGGGACAGCATGGCAGCTGTTGGTGAATGAAGAATTGGTGCTCAGTACTTCTGGAGATCTCCATATGGATGAAGTGCCCTGTTGGCATCTGTTGGCAAGTGAAGGGACCCACCTGGAATTGGCCAGGTTAGAGCAAGTCTGATTTGCACATCCCCAAGTCTATACATATTGGGACATTTCTGTTAACAAATAAAACACTTATGCTCTGAAATTGAGATGAATATAATAATTACAATAATTCTGGAATGAGTGTGAGCAATCACACTATGCTCAGTTGTCCATAGTAGGGTTCACTTTAAGTTCTTGCCACAGCCTGTCTAAATAGACATGAGGACTCAGTGCCAAAAAAAGCTGAAATATTTTGGTAAAGGTCAGAGAAGGAACTCAGTAGGCAAGTTTCCCTTTTGCAGCATGGCCTTTATGAAAATCTTGTACATTTGTGGTCACATCTTAAGTTGCTGAGACACTGCAGAGGCATCTGGGAGAGGTGGACAAGAGAAAAGTACTGTCTGGCCTACAGGGCAAAGCAGCAAACTAGGCTAATAGAAAAGCAAAGCCTGTGATAGTGACTATGAAATATTTAAAATCTATAGTATTATCTATTTCTTGATCACTTGTTTAGTTTATAAGAAAAGTGCTGTAAAAATTGTAATGTGAGTTTGGGAAAAAAATTAAAAGATCTAGCAATGTTTTTGGGAAACTGTGATTTGCCAGACTGGAAACTGTGTGAAAATACTTCTTGGCACAAATATCCAGTTTTATATATATATAGATCCAAAGAGGGTTCTCTGCCTGCATTTTCCTCTAAGATAGATCTAGGCACATCAGATAATATGAAGTAAATTGAATTATATCCATTTAAGAAAACAAATTCTTTCATGTTTGTGGCTCTCATTTTAACAAGATAATGAAATTAGCCATATATTGGTAATTTCATTGCAAGTGGTGCTCCGTATCTCAGTATCTCAGTATCTGTTCAGAAAGGATATGCATAAAGACATGAATATAGGGGAGAATGCTTTAACCTTCTGTTTTATTCAATTTACTTCATAAATGTTATCAATCAAATCAAATGCTTGTAAAAAAGTACTTTAATGTATAAGCATTGCTGTACCTGGAAGTTGTAGCACAGCTTTTCCATGGTTTGGAGACTCCAGTGAGTAAAGACACTGTATAGAACTTTTACTACTTCTTATATTAGGTATCATCTTTGGTATGTTTTGCACTGATTGAATGTAAGCAAAATTTGAGCAATATCGCATGTATTACCTCTTCTCTCATTAGATCAGCTTTCTTCTTATTTTCTTGAGTTACATTCTGATGGGCTAGAACTGCCTCTTCACGACTCAGTTTCCCTTGAAGTCTCCTACATTCTGTTTCAGCCAGCTGCTCTTCCAAATCTTTTCCACGCATCTGTTTTTGCCATTCCAAGAATTCAGATGGGTCTCCAGCCCCTCGCAGCAAATTTTCAATTCTGTAAGACAGAAGAAAGAATATACTATTCTATGGAATGGTTTGTAAAACATTTCTAGTAGTTTGTTGTGATATAAGGAGTTTGATCTCTGCAGAGAACAAAGGTGGCCATCACCAGTCATTTGACAGATACCTCCAGTCTAAGAGGTGTTACTACTATGTGGAAAACCTGGGAAAGCCAGGCTGGAAGAAGGTGCATGAGGGCATGGACCTGAAAGTTTTCAGTAAAACAAAGCCCCAAGAGAGGGCAAACTTCAGCTACATACAGATTCTCCTAAGGAGCAAGGAGTAGCAGGCAGAAGGTATGTACATTTTCTCAGAGGATTACTTTGCTTAGAGGTAGAAAGAACAAATATCTTTTTTCTTTGACAATCTTCTTGGCAACTTTAACACAGAGAACAAAAAACTTTTCTGCTTAATTTTATTTCTGGTTTGTATTTTGTCAATTAAATAATATTGCTGTAATGAGGCAAAGAAATAATCAGCTATTAAGCAAACCCACATTCTTATTTTTTGCTTGGCCAAGAGAGAAAAGCATAGCAAAGCCCTGGGGCAGGCCCATCAAAGTCCTGCAGCAGAGGACTGAATGAGCCAAGAATTAGGGCAGAGACACAAAAATGCGGTGAATTGTGCCTTACTGCTGCTCCCCAATGCATATATATTATGTATCTGTTGTGTTTTAAATGCAGCTGAAGATTAAAACTCAATATAATTTTATTTTATGTTAAGTTATGGGGAAAATCTATTCCTTTGCTGAGTGGAACAAAATTCTGCCAGATAGAGTGAACAGTATCATATGTAATATAAAAGAACCTCAATATACATACGTAGCTGATAACAGAAGCTGAGTGATGCATAATATCTTACTATTAAAATCCTGATCCATATACCAAAATTTGTTAGGTCCAAAGACCAAATCCAACCTTAGGCAGTCATTCTGGAACTTAAAATGCTAACAATATTTAGTGCTTAGCCCGCTAAGTCAAGTAGATCAGAAATAATACTAAATCAAAATGACATAATATAGGTTTTACCTTTGTTAAAATTATTAGTGAAAATGTTCTGTAATTCTAGGTACAGAACACAACCTGCAGTGGCCACTCAGCAGTCACCCTCTCCCTAGTTAATGTCTGCTGAAAACCTATGCTACTGAATAAGGACATCTTATGTCAGAGGAATCCTTATGTCAGGGTTCCTTAGAGCCTTAAGTGCACCAAAAGGACCTGCAACCTCTTATTCCCCACCCCTGCCTAGAATTTAGTTGCTTGTGTTCAAAGACAACTCTGTTGAAGTGCAACCATATAACTTCAGATCAGACTGGAGTGAAAAGGACTGTGTGAAGACAAGCTATGAAAAGTGTGTAGAGTTTCTTCCTGGGAGCCACATTTAAGCTGATGGTAACAGCCTTTGTCCTTGCCTGAGCTATGCTGCAGGTGTGCCGGCACCCAGCCTAGGACCTTGTTGACCCTGCCTTGTTGACTTGGCTTCCTGGCTTGACTGCAGCCCTGACTCATCACTACTGACTCATCCAGCAATCACTGGACCGCTGGCTGACCCTGCTGTCTGTCACTGGATCTGCTCTGCTGCCTGGCCAGGGTACTATGGAACTGAGCTGCTGTCAGTGAGGACATTGTCCCTACATGCCTTGCTGTCACCCTCAGCTCCTGGCTTATCTTGCCTTGTGGAGCAGCACACTCTTAGTCCTCCTTATCTTACTGTGATAGAAGCAGACAGGTATTTTTATATAAACAAGTTTTATACATATATAAACAAGTTCAAGTATCAAATTTGACATACAGTTGACCACAAACCACTGAAGAAAAAGGAGGTATATTAAATGATTTGGCTTAATATAGATGCACTTTTTTAATGGACACAGAAATAGATATGTATTTGGGTCATTATTTATTGTGGAGAATTGGAATAAATATAATAAGTGATTCTTATTGGACTTTACAATTGGTCACTATCCAGAGTGCTAAATCAGAACACAGTCACACTGTACAGCATCTACAGTAAAACATTGATTTTAATGCTCACTTTCATTTCAGTCCATTTTTCTCTTTATTTGTCAACCATGTTTATAGGAGAACTTCCTAATGCTTTACAACAGATCCATTATTTTAGTTTACCCGGAGTTTACTTAATTATTTTTAATGTGGTTAATTATTCTATATCCAGGGATGTGAAATGTAATCTGAGAAAGAAGCGTGATTGTACCTCTTGAGCTCCTGTTCCATCTTCCGCTGATAGAGGGCACCCTCTCTCAAAATAGCCGCAGCATTTAATTTTATAGGTATATTGTCAATCTGTCAGGAAAGGGAATGTATATACTATAGTCAGTACTGTAAACCATAAAACAGAGTATAAAAACATTTAAATGGGTTAAATAAATCGACCTAAGACAGCATAAATTTTGCTTAAAGCATTCATCTAGCATTAATCTGACATTCACAATGAAATTGCATGCTGTTCATAAACTACTCAAGCTGCTTAAGAAATCAGCAAAATCCCCCAAGTGGATTATAAATTTGTAATCACTCTTGGACCATGTCAAATCCCATAGAATGTGTTCACTTCCTATCATTTTTTTCAGTGCTCATATACATAGTGTGCAGGGATTCCATCTGTGTTGGACAAAGAAAAATAAACTGCGTCTCTGGAAGACGTTAAGTTAGCAAAAACCATTAAAGTAAAACACAAACAGTACCTTTCATAGGAAGGCTTCAGAAGTGTTTTACAAATAATCACTATTATAACTTCAAAATATTTCTAAGACAACTGGCATCACCAACTGCCAGATCCATTTTCTAGACAGTAGAAGTGAAGTACAGTTCTCAGTGACTTTCAGGTCTCCTGGTGTAACTTGGACTAGATCCTGTGGCAGCTTTGCAGTTCTTCAAAGTATTGCCTTAGGACTAACTCCCAGACAACCTCTAAATACTGAGGGAGGAAGAAAACAATGTCTCTGCCAGTTAAAAATGTTCCCTGCACAAGTAGGCTATTCAGAAAAAACTTATCACACAGATAAGAGACCTGATCTGAACCGAGGCAAAGCAATGCTGGTGGGATAAGAACTGGGGTCATTCCTTCAGAGAACAAAACTTAGTCATGACACATTTGATCTAAACTGAGACAAGTTCTGTGTTCAGAATCCAAACATGCATTTAAATTCCAACTTAACAGCTTAATGAGTGGCTGAGAAACAGATGCAGAGAATCACTCAAGATATATACTGCAAATATTGTATGCACAAATACATACCGCAGCCTCCTCAAATACATAAGCTAACTGGAAAAAATATGTTTTATAATTGATAATAATTAGGTATGTTGAGGATAACAAACACAAACTCTAGAAATTCACTAAGGGGAATTACTGTGTTTTCCACACAGATGCACATTTTAACAGGCAAAAATTAATTACCTGTCTGTTTCTTGACAAAATTATGATAACTTGAAGAATTTAGGAAAAGAACCCAAACCAACGTATTTTATTTCTTTTGTTTTGACTCACTATACTTACTCTTCTTAATGATGTCCTTCCCTCCTTTTGTTCTACATTTCAACTCCTCTTTTGCATTATATGAACATTTCCTCCTCAGTCTGTATTTTATACACTATACTATGTATAAAACATCTACTTAGAGTAGACATTCTCTGACATGTAGAAATTTTCATATTTTTGGCAATTACCTGTGTACACAGATTTCATATTCTGTATTTACTAACTATAATTTGGATAGAGAACTGGACTAAGAATGATTATGGAAATTCCTTTAACTTCAGTTTCCTAGTTTATTAAACAGAAATATGACAGCCCATCTAGTCAAAATAATTAGGACTCCCAAGATAGATGCAGACAGGTGTAAGTGAAATAACCGAATAGATTCTTCTGTGTCATGTGGTATCAAGGAAGTTTTGAATTTTATTCATTCTCTTCCTGTTGTGACATATTTTCCATTTTTTTCCAAGATGAGAAATTGGAAATGATCAGGAAAATCTCAAAACACTGTAATTCTTGTGGAAAAAAATTGTATTCACTATTTCCGTCTACCTGAACACACAATAGCTCACAAAAACCAATAAATATGTAAAGAGCAAGGCCTGATATGAGCAAGAACAGATTGAGACAGTGATGATGCATTTGTACTATCTCATTCTTCCACTGAAAAGCATGAATAGGTATTTAGAAATAATTGCTGCTGCACATAATAAATGTGTCTGAAATGAAAAAAATGTATTTAATATACTGGGGCTGTTCTAAAAACAGTAAAGGAAAACACTAGTTGGTTAAAACATTATATAATTTCATTAATTAGAGGACAGATTATAACCTTATTTATACATCTTGGATAAACCCTCCTCTTAGGATTTGTCTGCTCACAGAGGTGCGCAGGCAGGAAGGCAACAGGAATAGAAAGTATTTTATAAGTCAATAACAGTATGGCTACCTCAGCTTGAAAGCTGTAGCAGCATCTTGAGTATCACCTAACCAACCTATAAGGCAAATGTGTTTAGATGAGATAAAACTGATTGTGCTCCTGGAGGAGATAGTGCCCTGATCAATGTCATAAAATGCCAGATCCATATTTTTCTTTTGGCAGATGGTTTGACTCTCATTAGTCTGCAGTAAGGTTTCAGTATTCTAAATTATGAGAAAAGGAAGTGGAATATACACAGTCTTGAACTAAGCCCACATATTTACAGATCATGCATACTTGGGTTAACTGTGTAAATGTTTCCTGTTTTGGGATTTTCCCCTTCTTTTGAGTGCAGAAGGAACTAGGATCTTATTACTTTCCTGTAATTTAAATGCTGCTGGACTGTAAGCAAGCAGACTGAGTAGGTGATACTGTTATTACAGATAACTTCAGTACGTGATAAATGCCAGATATGCTTCAGAAATAGTTGCCAGGTGCCCAGTTCCCCAAGCAGGGAATCAGTCTTTCCAAAATGTGTATGAGCTGTACCTAAATACATAGTTTTAAAGAGTAGATAGACCTGCTCACAAGGTATTTGAGATCAGAATACAAGTACAGCTTCCACATCATATTATTCTCCATATGAACTTGAAACAAATGAAAGCTGACAGATTGAATGTTGTAAGACTGAAGATTATCTGTAGTAACGTTATTGCAGAAATAGCGATGTGAGTTTTCATGTGTTACACCGTTTGGGCTGAACAGCCCATTTTCCACGTTTACAGTTCTTTGACCCCTGGAAATCCTAGCAGACAAGCAATCAGTATAGTGGATTTGATGACCTCAGTATGTGTCTAAAGGAAAGTAGACAAACATCCAGACTGATTGTATATTGTGTATCAGACAGTCATTAGCCGGAATGATTGCTCAGCATTCTTTAGAATCTCGTTTTGGAACAGTGATTTAGAGAAGCAAGATTCTTTCTGTTCCTGTGCTGAGTTCTTAAACAATGGGTTCACAATTCTTTTTTTTTTTCCTGTGGAGTATTCTCAATCCTTATCATTTTACATAAAAACTCCTCCTGTTGGAATTGAAAACAGTTAAGGCAATATGGTTACATTGTGCAACAGCACACAACTTACCTGTCAGGGCCCTCAGGGAACCCACAGGTCTTAACTGCCCTGACCTGTCACCTAGGACCTCTGCTCACACCCTCTGCTTACTGCTCCAGGAGCCCCACTTCAGCTCAGGTCTCTGCTTTGGTACTTTCCCATTTTGCTGGAGGTAATGCTGCTCCTGGTTGTCTCTCTAGTTCTGTCTCCTGCTGTCATGGACCTGGGTTGCTGTTGTAGCCTTGTCTCCTGACTGGATTTTCTGGGTGGACCCCAGCCCTGATTTGTTACCTTACTTTGTCCAAGGATGACTGGCTGTCAGCAGAGCCCGTCACTACCACCAACGTCATGTTCAGATACTGCTATGGCCGGGTTGGTGAGGCCACTGTCTGTGCTTTCGTTACTTTTGGCTCCTTGTTTCTCTTCCCTCCTGGAGCAGTCACACTCCTGTTGCTCCCTGACCATTTCTTTGTGGATTGTTAGTGGCGCATAGGCCAAAATTTATGAGCCATAGACACAACCCATCCCATTCTCCTGGCCAGAGAACTTGGTGTAAAACATGGATTCCAGTAGCATTTGCATCACCACAGAATTTGCATGTGCGTTTTTCACTCCAAAGTCTTCAAGTACATCTGACAACAGTACTTTAAGGATTACTCACTTTGCTTTGCATCTTTTGAGCCCGGAATGCAGGTTTACTCTTCATACTTTCATATGTGTTCTGCAGTTCAACCCAAAAACAAACACATTATTTCATTTCAGAGAGAGATTTTCAAGTACTTAGCAAAAAATATTTACCAAAAAATATTTACCAAAAATCACTCCTGAATATTAATCTAGAGCAGTAAATATGATCATAGGGGATATATTTTGGAATTGTTATAGCCACAAAAACTTGCTATATACACCCAACTTAGTGTGAATATTTAATATCAAATGACCATAGAAAGGTAGGTCCAAATATCGACTAAAATTTTTTGACTAAAATAATGCTAAAAAAGTAAGTAATGTTTTGTTTGACTACTAATATATTCAGCTCTTAGCTGAAACAGATATTGCGAAGACAAAATAGGGTGTCAAAGCACACTTCATGAAATTATTCAATAGCAGTAGAATTCTACTGATGGTTGTTAATTTAATTTTATGGTGTTAGCTATAGACACTGATGTGCAAGTGTCTCCTACCATGGGGATGAACACAGTGAACAGAATATGCAGATGTGATGCTGAAATGAATATATTACGTACATAGTTTTGTGACATAGCTGTAAACTGGGAATCAACCAAAGCAAGAATTCTGCTCTGCTGGGCTGCTCTGTGGCATAAAATTCAATGGAAAATAATATGTGGGTTTAGAGAAATATTGCCAGTTTGGAGACTTGTTGTAGTATCATCACAGGAAGGCTGCTTGTCTCAAAATTAGTAGAATAATAAAGCAGCACCAGAAGTATAAGAAAAGGGAATTGTGCATAATGCATCCAAAGACGCAAATGTTAGTATATTACATCTGAAAACACTAGCATGGATGTGAAATTATAGTACAGCTATAAATTATAGCACATAATTCCTAACCTCAAATAAACAAATTTTTTCAAATATTTTGAGATATCTTTAAATAGTCCAGTCATCTACATACTGGGAGTTTTTTAGGTAATAAAGTATTTTGTAGCATACCTCTCTTTTTTCAGACTTCACAGTTGCACACCTGAACTGGTCAGCATTTGCTTTCAGGAGCAGATCCTAAAATTAAAGCAATTAGCTTAAAGAGTGTGGTAAATCTAAATTCTCTAAGAAGAATTTTCTGTCTTGAAAAGCCTTGCAGCCCAGACTGGTATATTAATTTGTTTCGAATGAATGAAAGCTTGACTTAATATTTATATTGATATTCACTCCTGATTAAAGACTTAAAGTAGGGAAGTCCTTATTTTCTACATAGTTCTGCCTGGTTGTATCCTTTGCACAGGGTATCAGGCCTTTGACATATGAAACATGTTGGTCATCTAGAATTCAACTTAAAAGCCTCATAATTATCTATGGCACAACAGTACCAAAGGCAGTAACTGTTGCCACATAGCTAGCAAACAATGGCTTTGTTTTTGAGTTAAATTAGAAGGTTATGATCAGGGGATCTGAGCACCAAGGGTTGCCCCAATACGTACACACCTAAGAGCAATTCATTTTAAAGGGGGAAGTACAGGCAACCACTTTTTAGGTTTTGGATATTTCTTTTAGTTGTAAACAGTAATCTCTAACCAAAGCTGTGAAACACTAGAGACTAGATTTTCTAATGGCTTTCTGGACTGCAGCTGTCCATAACATCAGTGCTTCTCACTCCTTCTTACAGATGCTCAGACATTAGAGTTCATAACGACAGCTACAGCTTCTGCAAAAATGCTATCAAACAAATGGCATTTTTAATGAATATTTCTTTTAGGACCCAACATTTCAGCTTGTTTAGCAAACAGTCTAGGGAACTGACCTTTGTGAATGCTTTGGATGCCTTTTATAACATTCCAGAGGCAACAAAAACTGCTGTTATTGCAGCTATAATTTCTGTGGTGGTTTTCCTTTGTTCTTTGTATTCATATATTCTCTCCCCTGAAGAATGTGGTTGGTAGTTAAGTGATTTTATAGTTGTCATAGATTTTTGACAATATAGGCACTGTGATATCTTGCCTTTCCTCCCCAGTTTTTCTAGGAAGTTTGTACGTACAAATAAGCACGCAGACAAATAGGTGTGTGCTTTCTCCACAATATGGAAATAATAAAAGGATAAAAAATAATCTTGTATTGGTTTATAATGAAGCAGCAAGCATAGGTAATGTGATGGGCCAGCAAAAGGAATTAAAAGTTTATCCCCCTAGAATCTATCACATATTAAAGCATTTACTGTAGCTTAGGAACAGAATCAATCCCCCTTTCACAAGGACATGAGGAGAACCCAGCACAGTGATAAATCGACCTGTACTGGCTAGTGAAAGCTAGAGTAAGGGATTTTCAAAATGGGAGTGAGAGGGTGCAGATAAAAAGGAGTCAAACAGCATGCCTTTTATCAAGCTTATACTGTTATTAGATTTGGTATGGTGACTGCAGTGTGGGGAGGAAGAAAGAAAGTGGAAACCGACATTTAATTAATTCCCTTTCAAGGAGAAGATGACAGCAATCTGCTTTAACTATTATAGGAGCTAACTCATTGAACAGGATTCATATCAAAGTTTGGATCAAATAACAAGATCTGTTTCTTTGTTTTTCCAGGCCCTCCCTTCTCCTGCTCTCTTAGCACACAGACCATGTACTCTGCTTCTTTACAACTCGTGATGACTTTCCACTCTCTCAGCCTGCAGAAGGAAAGAGAATGGAGTCTGCACAAAAACAAAGTCAGAATCTACTGATACTTTAAAACAGTGGGTGATGGTGTGTTTATTTATCAGTTACTATACAAAATAAACAAAAATATTGAATGTATTTTGAAGCCTTAATTATTAAGTGAATACCTTAAATCCACATGTCCTGTGGGAGCCATCAAACTATTTCAAGGTTGCGAAGAGAAGAAAGTAATCATGTCTCTACTACCTTACATGGCTACTCACATAACTTCTCACATAGTACTTGTATAGTGAATAAAAGGTGGACCTTGTCTCAGGCAATTACTAATAAAATAAGGAAGATGGAAAAAGGGTGATAGAACAGAATAGAGGGTGCAAACTTAATGACTCTAGAGAAAGAGCCAGGAGCTATTAGGTGCGAAAGCAAATATGTTTCAGATAAAGTTCTAAGACTTGTGAAAATGGAACATTACAGAAGAAACAGTTTAGATTAAAAGAAAGACTAGAACAAGAATATAATACACTTACTTCTGCTTTTCGGCGATTTTTTATTTTGATTTCCTCTAGCTGCTTTGTTTCCTTTGGAGGTTTGTAGGTGCTTGGAGGAACCTATATTAAAAGGCAATAATCTCCACAGTATACCACATACCACAGTATGGGGTATGAAACATTCCAAGCAACACATTTTTTCAGGAAAAACACACATTTACTTTTACTGTAGAACAGCTGCAGTTATTTTTTAAATATTGATTCTTTTCTCTTAGTGCCGGTGTAGAAGAAATGGGCAGATTCCAATTAGCTGGGACTACCCAGGCTTTTCGGTCCTGTCCAACGTAATGTAACCCCTGGACAACAGACCAGAAAGAAAGAAAAATCTGAAACTAGTACAAGAAAGGCTAAATAAACAATAAATCCTATAGGCCCTATTGAGGGGAAAAAGAAGTTGTCAGAAGGGGAAAAGTTCTGTTTGGCATCTCATAAACTTCACCTTCCCAGCACTGGCAGCCAGACAGGGCAGCTGAAGAAAGTTCAGCCATGGAGCCCTTTGGCACAGTGTGTGGTAGTAGTAACAAGTTACAGAGACTCCAAAGAAGTTCAGGGAAGATAAATTCTTTGAAGTTTATTAAACACCCAGGAATTTCCCTGTAACTGAGGAAGTCTTTGAGCTGAAATGGTGGGAGACTGGGAAGGCAGTTGGAGAAAGCAGTAGCTATGCTTGTCCTGTCCCTGTAGTCTTCCTAGACACCTGTGTTTGGCCACTGCTGGAGAAAAAACACTGGGCAAAATGGGCCTTTGCTCTGGTCTACTATGTTGGAGGTGTAAGATAAATGTTTGGAGGTACAGGACTGAGAGGGACCTCCTAGCACTAGTCAAAGATGTAGGAAAGCATTCGCATGTCGGAAAGTGCTACAGATAAAAAAAACAGGAAAGACTTATTGTCTGGCTGTCATATGGATCAAGAGGAGTCTAGGGTTTTGAGTTAGGCTGAACCTTCTGGGAGATTTCAATATTTGTTTGAGCAGGAAATTTTGCCCAGGAGCAAGAACTCCTTCCTGTGTGGGAGAGATAGTCTGCTGGTTTACTGGACATCTGCTTGAATATTTATCTTGCTAAAAATGTTCTAGCTCAATTAGAAGTTGCAGAATTAATTCAAGAATTAATGGGAAAAATCTATAATCTACATTGTACTGGAAGTCAGTTTAGGGAATGAGGAGATCCCATCTAGTTTTATTAGACTATATAAAGAGCTATACTTTGAAAAAACTCATGAATCTGATGTACTTTCCACTGCCTTTGCTATTTGACATCACCATCTACAGGAAAATAAATGCACGGACAGAAGCAGCTAGCAATTAAATGCACTGGTGAAACTGCTCAAGTATTTTTGTGAGCTTTTTAAGTGAAGTAAAATTGAAAGTATTTCCCAGCAGCATCTAAGAATTTTTATTACGCTTTTATGGATGGAGAAATTAAAGCCCAGAGGATTTGCAAAGGGTTGTGCAGGCAGTGAGTATCAGTTTATTTCACTCTTCTTCCTAGTCATATGCTTTACCTGCAAAACAGTACTCATCTGCCAGTGTAAGCTGAAAATCTCTCCTCAGAAGCTGCTACGTTTATTCCAAGTAATTTAAGGAGGAGACTTTTCAAACAGCTCTGTTTCAAAAATGATCTTAGCCTTGTAATTTAGCCCTCAGATACCATGGTGATGAGTACCAACCAGACAGACAGACAATACAGCACATACCCAGTTGCTGGAAGAGGATGAATAACTCACTATAAATGTGTTTAAATTCCAGCCATAGAGAGATCAAAAAGGCCAAACTGTAGCTATTTAATCCTAATGTGAAGAAAGGGGGCTTGGAGTAAGAGACACCAACCTTGCTCTTCTTCTCCAGCTTTCTGGATATCCTTACCAGAGGTGTGTTTAAGGAGTAGGTGCCACATGAATAATCACTTTGAACTTTGGTACTCATCAATCTTCTATTTTTTTTAAAGTTACTGTCGTAAGACAGACAAGGACAAGCTAATGCAATGCTTTTGTATTAAGAGCCTCTATTTTTATACACAACAAGATCATAAAGATAAATATATTTTTTGGTCACTATATTTGCAAACCAAATCCTCTGTATTGGCCAAATGAATTCACCTATTTAATTATTTTAAACAATCAGCAATTTCACTCATGAAGCACAGCTGAAATAATAAGGAAAATATCTAAAAATACACTAAATTTGGCTGAATGGTGTTACAATAACATCTCAGTGCGGCCTTTTTATTTTTTTTTAACTACTTGGTTTAACTTATTAGTTTACTGAAAATCTAAAAATAAAATAATTGCATAATCTTATTATTCTAGTACAGTGGTGATATAAAAAAAAATGGTTTTCATAACTCAAGGCCAAGATATCCAAGGAAGTTAAATATGTCCAAATCATTTTGCATGTTATCAGGTTTAAGCACCTGTCTCCATTTGTTTCCTTTGCAAACTTCAACACAAAGCACTTATTTTTCTTTGCAGAATTGTATTTATGAATGTGTGTATGCATACATGCATGCTTGTGTGTGCATCCATATGCTTGTGTGTAAGGGACAGTGGAGAGAACATTTTATAACCATTAGACCAAATATTTAGAGTTAAATGTTTCCTTATTAAATTTCAAAATTAAAGTGTTTTTCCTTTTCACTTAGTGTCCCCCATTCCTGATGAATGTTTATGATGCTGAATGATTATCCTAACCTTCTAGGCCCTTGTTAATCCAATGAAACTTTCCAAGGTCAGTGGAGAGTCCCATCTCAACGTAGATCACTAAGACAACTACCCTGCCTTCTGCAATCACCCACAGACTCAGCCCTCTCCTGTGAAGGAAGCATGTGTCCAGTGTACAGGACAGCAGTGCGATCCCAGCTCCTGAACTCAAGGTATGTCACACATCTCATCTTCCTTTGCATTTCGTCTCTACTGTACAATATAATGCAACCTGGCAGAAAGAAATATCTGAAATAATAATCTTATTAATCAGAATGAACTAATTTCACCATAGGGATGCAATAACTTATCAGTATTCATTGCTCAAAATCCAGATGCCTCCATATGAATTCATATGGCTGTTTCAAAGTCAAGCAGTAACTACGCCTGTAGTTATTGTCACTACAATAGTCCCTGCTAATGTGCCACGTGACAAGTTCCTGGACACGTGCAAGAGAACCATGAGAAAAATGGCTATCTTATAAAACTAACAACTTTGTGAGAAAATGGATGAGAACATGTCTGCAGCAGATTATGGGATGTAATCTGGAAGAGCTTCATTTCTGTGCATTCCTCTCGATTACAAAAAACTCCCCACCATGCAGTAGCCAAAACTGTGGCTTGCTCTCACTTTACTAACTCTGTTTTGCCATCTAGGCTCTCTTTTCAGTCTCTGTTCATTTCAGGATCTAAAATGGTGATATTGGCAACAATATGGCAAATTAAAGTAAGGCTTAATTTGCTGAGATAGGTACAGAAATGAGCAAAACGTATGTCTCTACTACGCTAATGGTTTTAGATTCAGACAAGCTTTTAAATTTGCAGAGTTGGCCAGAATGTAAACCGAATTTGGTATAATCCTAACAACACGAATGAACTTCAGTAAACGCATCCACATTAAAGCAAATTTATTCTAAGTGGGGCTCCACAGCATAAAGGTACTAAAATGACAGCAACATGACTCATTCCTGTACAGATTAAGTAGTTATTAAATGCAGTTTTTCAGAGCCTGGTATTAAGCTGTTTCAGTGTAAAAATCCCATTAACTGTATAACATACTACCATTAAATTGCTCTGCCATCCTAAGATGTAAATGGTTTCTAAGAGCATTCAACACATGTATTATTTAAAACCTGAAGTGCTAATACAAGGTGGCAGATAATGCCCAAAACTGTGACTTCGAAGTTCACTTCCCACTGCATTTAAATATAGATGATTTTGGAGTCTTTATTAAGTTAGTCATAGCAGCTTGATCCCAAATCCTGATTGCCTGACCCCAGTGAGCTAACTTACTTAAAACCAATGGTGTGTCTCTCATACATACCAGCATAACTGAATCACAATCTTAGACAATGAGTAAAATAAAAGTTTAGCATTTCAAAGATAAATCTTAGTCTCATTTACATGTGAGCAATAAATTTAAAATGAAAAACCTTAATTTTAGAGATTCAACATTAATACGACTAGAAAGGAATAAAATTCCGCCCTCAAGGAGGAGCTGCAAAACTAATGTCCATCTCACCTCCAGTGAAATTGTTTGCTATTTATTTTGATGAGAGTTCATCTACAAAAAATCTATGTTTATAAAAATTTTCATTTGAACGTTCTTTTCTTATCTGCTTCAGTACATTATCCAAAGCAGACATCTTACAAATCCAAGGACTACTAGAAACACTTGTATCAATGCTGTCATCAGTTTGTACCCATTGTTTAGTTCTACCTCCAAAAGTCACAGAACAACTACAGGAACCAACTTTTCCCTTTTCTTTGTTAGGCTTACAATTTGCTTACACAACATTCACTGAAATGAAAAGAATTAGTTTGGGTTTTTATAGAAATCTGACCTTCAGTAACACAGACTATTACAAAAATCCTTGTTGATCTGTCAAAAGTCGTAGATTTTCTACAATTATTTTTAAAGAGAGTATTAACTCCCCTACAATTATTTTGTTCATCATCATACACAAAACTTAGTATCTCTCAAAGCATAAAAAAACTCACAGGTAGCCTTTTTCCCAGTACTGGTATTGGCAGAGGTACAGGAATGGCACGTGGTTTGGGTGCAGTCAAATTAAATTCCTTTGGCTGAGTGACTGCTGAAGTCTTCACAGTGGTAGTACAATTATTCAGTTTGTCTGTGAGCTGTTCAATCAGTTGCTGTACTTTTGGCTGCCATCTTCAAATAAAAACACATTTTCCAATTTTATTTCATTTTTTTTCATACAAACTTACATGCAGTATATGAGGTTGGCATTGGTGCAAAGTCTGCAATGTTTTCATTCATTCAATTTTAATAAAATTGACCTCTAAATCTGTACTCATGATTTAGTTGGACTGGGTTACTTCAGCTCTTGACAGATGCTAGTCCATTCAGACTAGTAGTGGTGAAATAGCCACTGTTTTTACTGAATAAGCAATTGTGCTGCCAGTTCTGTTCACAGCAGGACCAGTCTATGAATCAGAAAAGCAGCTGTCATAAGCTAAGTACACATTTAACACACTTAGATTAAGCGATCACGAACAAACAGTTGTCTGAGTACTGCCACTTTTACCAACTGACAGAGCACACGTAAATCAATCTGATGCCACAGGCAGTTCTAATAAAAAAATAGAAAGATACAAGGAGTTTGGTGAATTAGCAAATGAACCCTCAATGAACCTTTTGGGTCAGTCAGATGGTTTTTATTTTTCTGTATTTGGATTTTGGCTTGTATGAAGGTTCAGATTTCTTCCAAGGAATGACAGAAAGATGCGGAATTCGAGGTAAGACACAAACAGTTATCACAGGGCTAATTATGGTGATAGCTTCATGTCAGTTATTCCTCCTCTATATGTGTTCTGTCCTTAAGTATTACACGTGCAGTGGAGCTTTCACAGAACTTAAAAAGCTGACAACGCAAATTTACAGCAACTTGTTTATGTGACTGTTACCTTGGCTGGTACTGTCATTATGGGATGAGGCTTGCAAGTAACTTCTGCAACTAATGCAGCTCCAGTAAAATAAATAGGACTCTTTATATTAACCTCATTGACATTAGAAAGAGGAATACAAAGACATATTTAAAATAATTTAAGTTACTGATTAAACTGATCAATGCATCCTCAGCCCCAGTAACCCTCAAACCCAGTAACCAAATATGTTCTTGTATAACTTACATTTACTACTTGTAGGCAGAACATGTGCTCATTACATGGAACTTAACTGACTGTGAAAGACAGCTCCAATAAGCTTAGTGGTAATGAAACAAGCAAGAGATTAAGCATCTGCCTGCGTGCATATGTACATATAAAAAGCGTGTGGATATGTGTGTACCTCTCTATCTATACATCTCTATCTGTGTCTTTATACTATTGTAACCATCCGTTATAATTAGAATTACTACACTGGAATATATTGAGTCAAATTCTGACTTCAAATATATCCCCACAGTTCCAGTAGAATGAAGTGTAATTTAGAGCATTGCCAGCCAAATTTATACTATACATTTGCTGATTTGGCATAATCGACATAGTATGAAAGAATCAATTCTACTGACTTTGATATGACTGAACTACATGCAAACTCTTCCTCAGCTGACACTGTTTGGAACATATTTTTGTCTAAGAGTGTTTGCCATCATCTGGGTTAATCTATACTGCAGGAGGAGGATGTATGATTGCAGCCATATAGGCGTACCAATGCTATCTCTAATTTATCTGTCCTGGGTAAAAATGAATGAAAATGTTATACAATAGGCTGCAGAGTTACTGTTTCTCCACCTGAAAATGTTCCAGTTTGGCAAGGATAGTCATGCTACTGTATCACCACCTAACCAATGAGTGGATACACCTGCACCTCAGAGCATTTAAACTGTTAAATGGTGCTGCAATTGTGTAAATAAATAATAATTTTAAGAGACTTGTTTACATGCTTATCTGATTTGCTCAGCAGGGATTTTAGGACCATCAGCATAAACAAGTCTGTGCATAAAGCCAAACTCAGGGAAGTCAAACACCTTTTTCATATGCTTAATGTCATTCAGATACTGAATTGACTTATGAGGCACGAATATAACTCTGTAAGATAATTTGAACCTTCTATTTTTTTCAGAGTATGATGTTTGATCTATTCAGGGGCACTGAGAAACAAATGTACAACAGCTGTGAAAGGACTTTTTTACAAGAAAAGCTTGCCCCTGGGTAAGTAAAAGGGATGACTATAGTCTCACAAAGACAAGAAGGGTTCTGACTGACTTCAATAGAAGAAACAGTTTAACAGCAAATTGAGCTTTCAGGGGAGGCTTTCCCAGCTTTTAAACTTTGAGGTGGCCACAGGCTACTTAAGTACTGCTTACCTTAGCAGTGGATCGATCCAGTTCTCTTTTACATACAGTGAATCGTAGAACCGACTCCATTCATCTTTTATCCATGTGTTCAAATACAAGGCATTGAAGAAGAATCTAAGAAACTAATAATAAATTCTTTCTTTTAAATATGAATATTGAAAGTATGGTGTATATAAGACTACAAAAAGATAGTTGTTTTTACTACAAACACTGCTGGAGAACTTTATTGTGTTTTATCCTGTAGTTATAATCACAGGTGCTCAATATTTGTGGGTTCTTCTGAGTTCTGTTAGGACAGCCCACGACTCTCAGGCCCATTTTGTGAAACACTAATAGATATTAAAATATTTTTAGTGGCCTAAAAAAAAAATCTAGTGGCTGCAACATGAGGATGTGTTGATGCATCTTTAATTCAAACATTGTGAAACAGAAGTTTTTGTTCAAAACTAATTACTACTGCAATACACTGATTTTAGTATAATTATACAACAGAGTTGCAGAGTCTAATATACGCACAATCGACTCCTGATTATCTGTAGCCAGACGATCCATAGTGCCCAGAAACATCTCAGGCCTGGCACTGCACCTGAATTACTCAAGTTCCTTTCAGCTCCCTGGCAACTGCACAGAGAGGTCTGCTAAGAACTATACTGTTACACAATACGGTTTCTTCTTTTATTGAAACATAATTAATTGGCAAATTCCCATCAAACTAGAAGACTGAAACTTGGCATCCTTACACACTGTAGGGCTCTATGTGCTGGAGAAATAGCAACTAACATTTGAACTTTTGTTTCCCTCTGGAGTTCACCATAAGGTCAAGAGCCTTTCTTTAAAACTTGAACTGCTCAAATGGCCTTTTGAAACAGACTCTTGAAAAATGGCACTCAGATTCAGCATGTATCATTTACAGCAATATAAATTCCAAACTTGAACTTTTTAATTAAAATTCTTGGAAATGAAAGTACAAGCCAGTATCACACTGAAATAATCCCAGTAACAGGAAAAAGCACGCTAAATAATATAGACATTATGGGACATACTGAAAAGCAGTGTGCAGTCACTTGATAAGCTTTGAATGGAGACTGCAGAGCTTATTAGTTGAGTCTCGGCATCAGCCCCATCTTGGGTTGGTTTCCACAGAGCCACATAGGTCTTTGTATTGAGTTTTTAGTTCTGAAGGACTACCGAGGAGCTTCTTAATTCACATGTGGTGCCAGGCCCAAGGTGGCTCAGATCTTTGTGAATAATTCAGCTATAAACAATTCAGATTTGACTAAAGGTACTTGCTGCAGATGTCCAACAGGTGTAGAAAGCCTGCTGCTTCAAATCTATGGTCTTGATGTGACCATTTCCAAGGAATTAACCTGTAATTTTAGTCTTGTTTTCATCTGTTGTGCTTTTGGTAGAGTCAAAAGACTGATCAACAACTGAAGGATTCCCATTCTTCTCTAGAAACTACTGCTCTTCCACAAAACTTCAGAAGCTGGCATATCAACACACCATCCAAAAGAAGATATTTAATGCCTAAAAGCATGACTAAAAGTTTTGAATTGTGAAGAAGTTGGGGTTTTGGTTCTTCCAGATTCAGTGGAGTTTGCTAAGTATATGCTAAGGGATGCACTTCGTGTTGGTCTAGAAACTCATTCATTCTCCTTATGGAGAATCTTCCTCTGCAGTGCAACAAAATATTACATTCAAGTATCCCATCTGTATATATAATTACAGACCCAGAGAACACATTCCCTGCCAAAGTAGTCTTACCTTATGGAAGGCCCTGGCTATACACAATGCTTATGAAAAATGTGGTTTTAAACCCATGTAAGCAAAGGTGTATACAGGGGTGGACTGAACATGAGCCAATATACTTAAAATGAGGCAGACCCTGAAGCTAGTTTCAGATTTCTAGGTATTCAGAGAACTCACAGAGGAAGCTGATGTAGAAATACTGCAGGTGGTGATTTGTAAATCCTCCAGTTTTTTCAGTAGCTTTCATTAGGCTGAACTCCTTCTGCCTCTCTCTGCCCTCTGTATTCCTCTTTTATAGCCTAGTCTATCCTCAGAGGCTTCAGTCAGTTGTCTACTACATTGCCACATGAAGCTAAGCCTCTGAACTGCTGTTTGAGTTCTTCCTGACTGATCTTCTCCATCTAGGTCTTCTAAATATTTGCTATAACTGTATTTTACAAAGTACTTGCAACTCAACTACCTCTTCAAGGCAGATGAAACTATAATTAAGGTACACAGTGATTTCTAGCTGTTGTACTTAATAGCCGCCTATTACCCCTTGAGGCCTCCTACTGCAACACCAGTTACGTACTGGTTATTAACATTTCATACTTTATTAAGACAAATGGATAATTATGTCATTGATAAATGCTATGAGGGATTCCTATGAGGTACAGAGAATGGTTAACTGTGAAATCAGATATCAATACTGTGATGTATATTTTAGTACTGTTCTAGTCACAGTCCCCAGAGAAATGCTATGATAAGGGTATCTGTCCCAATATGCACCATGCTAGACAAGGCTTTGAACGCTGCCCTGGAACGGTTATCCCAGCAATGCAGGGATTGCAAACGGCAATGCAGGATTACCAGGCATCATTTCTGACCAGAGGCTGGCTGGGTCAAAGTCCACAGTCTTGGTTTTGATAATCGTTATCACAGATGGTGAACGTCTGCAGGATAAGACCCACGAAGCTATAGCACATTTTATTTCTTAACAATAGAAACTTCTGCATTCTGCAAACTGAATAGCTAGGAAAAATCCCTTCTATTTCTGTTTTGTCTTTTGCCACATGTGGCACAGGTGGCAACCCCAGTATCAGCAGTCTTTGCTTTTATAGTAGCAAAATGCAGCTTGAAGTTCTCACAGATTTCTGTTTGGATGTTACCCATATCTGTCTCCTTTGAGAAGTTACTGGACAGTCATTTTGGTAACAGTATTATCCTGCTTACTCTTCTGTCTTGAATGTTCCAAGAGTCTCACTACCCACAGAGCAGGACCACTGAGATTCATTTTCCTTCTAGAGCTTGTGGAATTACACCAGAAATGTATTGTACCCATTTTAACTATTCTAATGTACTCTGGCTGTAGTAGGACAAGTGTGTATAATTAAAGACTGTTTTGCAATGCATTTTTACAGGGGCTGAATCAATACCTTTCTTCTGAGAATTTGAACGTGCCCTACTAATATTCGTAACATATTTTTACACAATGAGATTGTATAGATTTCTAAAAAGCAAATAAAAAATGGGAAGTTTCCTCATCTGGTATTACCTTTAAATCCATGTAAATTCTGAAAATAGCTGAAATCCCTACATTCACAACATAAACTTTTGATTCTTGAGTTAAGGAAGTAACTGCAAGGAACGGCAGGTTCTGTTTCTCCACACAGATCAGCCACGACCTGAGAATGCTATTATTTTGGCTGTATACACCCACAGCTATTTGCTGTAGCAGCAAAGGCAATCAAGGAGGTTCCTGTCCACTCCTCTCTTCATCTGCTGATTCTTTCCCTCTTATTGTAATTTAGTTTTTCAGCCATGCCAGCTCAAACACTTGTAGGATTGTAGCTTTCAACTGCAACCGATAAATGAAGAGGAAGGCAAGAAGGTCTTAAGAAGGCTTTCCTATGAAGAAATTGTAATGGGCAACTCTATTTTGAGGATTGTGAGGTAAAGGTGTAGAGAGAAGCATTCTGGCATGGTCTCAGGTCCTTCTGCCATTGTCTGACTCAACTTGGACTTTTTTTTGCCCCCATGTTCACCATGAGGCTGATCTTGTCCTACTATTCCTACCTCATCATCGCAATTACAATACCCAGTTCTTAGGTAGTGATTTTCCTTTTCAGATCTCAGAAGTTCCTTATAAAGGACTTCACTGCTGTTAGAAGGGATCAGAACAGAAACAGAACAAAACAGATTCTTGAATGCTAGAAAGAAAACACTAGTTATTTTGCATTTTTTACAAGGCAATTCTGAAATTATAAAGCTGTTTACTTCAACTTTTTATTTCAGCAGTGTATTTTCTCTAACATACAAACCCTTAAATTTTACAACCAATATAAAAGAATAACATGTATGAATAATAGAACAGAAAAACAGGCTTGAGCTAGCAATGCATATCTTAGTTCTTAGAAGAACAATCACACTAAAGTTACAAAATTGTGTTTTATCCTGTGGTTCTGTAATTATGCAGCCATAAAGAATTTTTGCATGTATTGTTAACATTAGAGAAGGAGATATATGATGTTCTTTTCAAGCAGATGAATATGTGTTAGTGAGGTAGCATTATTATTCTGCCTAAATGAAAATACTGGAACATGCATCGATCACAGGGAAACCCTGTGACATCGATTTGAATGGATTCCGTCATGCAGTCCTTTAAGAGAAAGCTCTGCTCACACAGGTCAATCTCATTCAACTGAACAGTCCAGTTAATTTCCTGAAGACTACTCATTTGAGTAACGTTTATCTGCATGATTAAGAAAATTTCTATTCAGTCTGTGATGTGCAGAAAAAAATATCTTTTTTAATTAAAGTAAAACTATTCTAAGTAAATGTATGTGAATAATTTTTATGCATCTTGACTGGACTCAGAGACAATAGTCATCAGGCAAAATCTACAGGTCAGCATCCTGAAGGAGAATCTCAAATTTCTGACAACTTCTGTTGCTAAGGCCGCAGCTCTGCCTTCTGCTGTTTTTGTCTCTGTTGCTGGGGGAACCAAATGCTGCTTCTAAATCCTCTGCTGCAGGTGCATTAATATAATCTAGCATCACTTTGGAGACAAAGAACCTCTTCTAATGCAAGAGAAGAAAACCTAGGTGCCATGGTGATCAGGATCTGATAAGATACTTAAGCAAACAAAGTTACATCTACAGGAATAAAAGTAGCAGGAGCAGACCACTGCATAACAACACTCCCCTATCAGAAAAGGCACTGACATTTAAGCCCTATAAAGCTAGGTGAATGGAATCAACAAGAGATAACTGCCATGAAATGGGAAAATTGTGTTGCTAGCTGAATGAGCTCAGGATGCATCCAATCCAGTGGCTCCTGTCTAAGATGTTTACCAAAGAAGGGGCTGGGAGAGCATTTTAGACGGAGTGATTTGTCTGTCTACCAGATTATGATAATTCTTCCGGACACTTCTCTGTCCTTTCTAACAGTTAATGAAATATATAATTTTTATCTCTGAATGGAATTATTAAAAACCGTCCCGTAGGAAGCCCACCAAAACAAAGTGAATAGAGTGTTTCTAAAAACGTTACACAGACAACCTAACCTACTCCTTCCCCACATATTACAAAGCAACTCTGCTCATTAAAGAGACACTGGCATCCACATAAACTTTAAAAGTAATCAGTATAACAATAAACCTTAGCCTTTTGAATATTAACTACTAAAATTTGCCTCTCTCTTGAATTCCACATTTGTTATTCAAATGCTGTGTTTGGACTATGCTTTGAAACATCTGGATGACCTAAGTTTACATATGCTATGTCACTGGTAATCTGATTTTTTGCCTATTTATCTAAGAAAACAGGGCTTAAGAGAAAGCACTGCTGCTCAGTTTATCCCTCTCCCCCTCTTTACGTAAAAACATAGCCTTTAAGATAATCAGAACTTTGAACTCTTTTGAACGAGAAGCAGAAGATATTTATATTTCTACAAATTTCACAAAGATTAGCAAACAAGTGGTGGAGCGAAACTCAAATTTGTAACCCCAGAGAGGAAAAGGCAGGCAGAACTTTGTTGCCATACTTTCTATTTGGCAGCAATGGCTTGGACAATTGCACGTATGTTGGTATGGGGTAATTGGTACATGCATAGCTCCAAATGAACAACTGTTTTTTGGGAAGGAGAAAAAGGATGGAAGGACAATAGGCTTGATAATCAAAGTGGTAGTGGGTAAAAAAG
>NW_010115734.1:18734-19153 GCF_000699245.1 Pterocles gutturalis | reverse complement strand
AAATTTCAATAGATTCACTGTGTACGGGAAAAACTTCTGCCTAAAGTCATAGAATGTGAGCAGAGCCAAAAGTGAGCATGCAAGTTAGAGGGACAACTGGAAATCACATGAACTATAAATCACGTGAATATTCTACCTTCTCAGATTATATAAAATACATTTTAACTCGGCCTTTGACTGAATATGAGATAGTCACTGCGTAAGTATAGAAACTGAATATTTTTCTGATAATAAAATACTAACTTCGTTCCTGAATTTAAACAGAAAATAACACCAATTTCTCAAATTATCCTGACCACTGAGAAAAGTAACCTGATTAATCAAACACAATTAAGAGATCACTAATTTTTTTTTTTAAATGTTTTGTACTTTCATTACCTTTTGCATTTTTGCAGCATCCAGAGATTTCACAATCCTGC